>NC_056078.1:38942631-39244078 GCF_016772045.2 Ovis aries | reverse complement strand
TATCTAGCATGTGATGCTTCCTCTCCATTTCTCACCTCAGATCCTTTCCATATTTTCATGACTGTTCTACAAATTTTCCATTAGATCTGTAATTATTGATGTCCTTCCTTGGTAATACTGACCATTTAGGGGCTAGATTTCCAGGTTCTGTCTTGTTGTTCATTTCCTAACTCACTTGGCTATTGAGTTGGCCCAATACTTAGTTAGGAATTTGTTAATCAATAAACTTTTCCAAACATCCATACCTACTAGGGACACTTACCAGATGCTGGAGATTCAAAGATAACTATCTTAGCTTGGGCTGCCATAACAAATTACCATTCATTGGGTGACCTAACCAACGAATATTATTTTTCATGGTTCTGGAGGCTAGAACATCCATGATTAAGGGATCAGAAGTTCCTGTGCCAGGTGAGGGCCCATTTCCTGGGGTGCAGATGGCTGTCTTCTCTTTGTAACATCACAGAGTGGAGAGCAGAGCTAGCTAAGCTCTCTGGTCTCTTATACTGACACAAATCTCCTTCATGAGGGCTCCGCTCTCAAGATCTAGTTAGCTCCCAAGGGTCACATTTCCAAAGACCATTGCATTTGAATTAGAGTTTCCACATAGGAATTTTGGTGGGACACAAACATTCAGTCCATTGCAATAACTAAGGTTATTGGCTGGTGTTTAGGAAACACGTGCGCACACATTCCCAGAATAATAGGGCTTTAACGAGGCCTGCCTACTGTACCAGGGAATCCAAAGGGATCTTCAGAATGATGAGGGGCTTATCTATGAACTATTTTTTCTTAGGTTCACCTTTTATGGCAGCAGTTGGCTCTCTGCAAAGCTACATTCTACTTATTTCAATTTTATTTTTGGCTGGTTGTGGTGCCCATGCATTCTCATTTTGTTGACGAATGCCAGGATTGTGTACCTCGTGTGGCGTGTTGATCCTGGTCTTAAGGAGCCCCTTGAAAGCTCATTCCCAACCTGCTTGGGTCTAGTCCTCTATAGGACTACAAGATAAGTCAGTAGAGAGGATGCATTTTTCTCTTTCTCCTGCACCTTGGGGCTGACGATGCCCTCACCTTGACACTGATGCAGAAGGTAAAACAGGTGGAAGCTTGAGTGCTTTCACTCACCTGTCTAGAGAGGCCGGAAGTGAGCACAGAGTACTTTCTGGGACTGGCACTGCAGAGATGGTTCTAGAAGTTTCAAGGAGAATGTTTCAAGATGTTATCACAGTCTGGCTACAGTCGGAAACTCTACCCAGATAGATGAAGGGTGAGAGCTGTTCCTGACACCTGCCGCGGGGGCTCAGGTGCTTTTAGATGGTCTCCTAGACTTGGTGGCAGCACAGACCAGGTGTGGGAGCAGCTCTCCCCTGCAAAGATGAGGTGTGTTTGAACAGAGATGGCCCTCCAGTGCTGTGGGAGTGTCGTGACTGAGAGACAAAATACAATGTGCCTTCTATTCCTGGGAGCCCTTGTTATTCCCTATAATTGCTGCCACTACTGCTGTTGCTGTTGGAAACTCCTTGAATTATATGATTTAATAGTAATAATGATGAGCATTAGGGGGAAATAGATTCCTTGTTATTCATCTTATTCTGCCATCTCTTCGGAATTCTTTCACCAGTTTATCTTCAAATAGAGGTAATTGAAAATTAATTTTTGTCATAAAAATAAAAACCCTCTTAACATAATTGGAGCCTCCAGAGAGGGTCTTCTTAGTCAAAAAAAGCAGCCCTTCCCTGTTACAGCTTTCCAGTGCTCTTTGAGGGAGAGGGGGCCATTGCCGCAGATTTAGGCTGAGAAAGAGGTGAACTGCCATCTGTTGAATACTTAAGGGAGTATTAGGTGCTGGGATCAAATCCCTCCCTGTGTTATTTTATTTGGTCCATAAAACAACTGACAAGTCAGATAATAATATCCCCATCTGATAGATGATGGAACTGAAGTAGCGGTGAGGTTGAGAGATCTGTACTTGAATGAGATTTAGGAGTCTCATTGGCTTCTAATCCAGTATTGCTGGAAACATGTTGTTCAGTTGTTAAGGCACAACCAACTCTTTGCTAACTCATTGACTGTAGCATGTCAGGCTCCTCTGTCCTCTGATATCTCCCGGAGTTTACATAAATTCATGTCCATTGAGTTGGTGATGTTATCTAACCATCTCATCCTCTACCACCCCCTTCTCCTTTTGCCTTCAATCTTTCCCAGCATCAGGGTCTTTTCCAGTGAATTGGCTCTTCACATCAGGTGGCTAAAGTATTGGAGCTTCAGCTTTAGTGACCGTCCTTCCAATGAATATTCAGGGTTGGTTTCCTTTAGGATTGCCTGGCTTGACCTCCTTGCAGTCTAAGGAACTCTCAAGAGTCTCCAGCACCATGATTGAAAAGCGTCAGTTCTTCGGCACTTAGCCTTCTTCATGGTCCTGAAAAAATACCTGTGTCTCAAAGGTTAACTTACTTCTCACCCATATGTCCAGCTCCTTTGTGACCCCCATAGACTGTAGCCTGCCAAGCTTCTCTGTCCATGGGATTTCCCATGCAAGAATACTGGAGTGGGTTGCCATTTCCTTCTTCAGGGGATCTTCCCAACTCAGGGATGGAACCCATGTCTCCTGCATTGGCAGGTGGATTCTTTACCACTGAGCCACCTGGAAAGCTCTCTTACCTATGTAGATGGAGCATTTTGCTTCCCAGAGCTCCTCCCCATTTGCGTTGCTGGTTTTGTGTCAAAGTCCTTTATCATCAGGTTCTTTATCATTTAGGGGGGTAAGAATCTTTACACCTCCACCCTCCCAAATAAAAAACGTTTCGTTCCATCCTCATCCTGGAACTGGACTGAAAGGCAGGCTGGCTTTAGGATGTTCCTCTGTCTTTAAGGCTTGCTGTGAGTTGGCATTATTCCTTAACTTCCGTTCGTATTGCTTACTTGACTCTGTTTTCACTGCATCACTTTCAGATGCCAGTCCATTTTTCTTCCTAAAAAGATCTTTAAGTCAGACACTTCACTACATGTACAGATGATGGTGGCTGGACTAGGTAGCCCAGCTCTAGAGGGGACCAGCTCTGGAAGCAGGAGAGTCAATATGTGCTATGCATCTTGAATTACACAGATGCCAAGCAGGGAGCTGTGTACTTGTTTCAAAGGTGACTAAAGTATTTGGGGTCATATACTTTATGACCCCAAAGGAAAAAGGATTAAAAAAAAGAAAGCTGAGGAAAGAAATTCAAAGTCAGGCTCTGTGGTGCTTATAAGCGGTAAGCACTATTGTTGCTGGAGGCAGAATGGAGTCTCCAGCAGGGGGAGCTCTGACCCCTGGGGTGAGACATTTGCAGCTCCGTCAAAGGCTGCTGCTTTTCCCAACACTTGTAGCCTAACATGGGAACGCTTACTGTGCACATGGTGGTGAGATGTTAATTCAAGATACTGTTCAGTAATTTGGATGAAGGAAAGATCTTTCCGAGGGCCAGCTCTCAACATTGCACTTAGAGTCTTTCATCCGTGGGCTTGTCCGGTGGATGCTCCCAGCAGGTGTGCCCCGTGGATGAGAGGATTATTTTTCCCAAATAATCAGATCATAGAAGGACATCCGTCATATGCCAAAGCAGAATCCATATTTCCAGTTTTCTTGCTTATTTGCCATTTTGTTTTCTTTTTTCTCTTTTTATTTACTAATGTATTTATTCATTTTTCCACTTGATGGGGAGTGAGGAAAGATGAGATGGTACTAGACAAAAAATGTCTTCAGAGGGCTAGTGAAACCTCAATTATATGGTTTGACTTGTTTAATCAACCAACAGTTCATAAACAGGGACCACCTGTTTGCACAAAATGTTATAATAACATTAGTCCTTCACCTTTTCCATTTTTTTTAATGTTACAAATTTATTTTAGCTCCTGATGTCAGCAGTAGGCAGCCTCCTGCTTTGTTTATGATTACATTGACACTAATATATGGGTCCCAAATTAAGAACCATAGGCTAGATAAACTCCAGTATCTCTTCCAGTTCTTAATCCTTTTGAAATTTAATTATGCAGATATAAATAATGAGATTGCTAAGTAGGGAGTTTTAAACATTATCTTTGCAATAATGTTGTTTGCTTTTTCCGTGGTGTCCAACTCTTGTGACACCATGGACTGTAGCCCACCAGGCTCTTCTGTTCATGGGATTTCCCAGGCAAGAATACGGGAGTGGGCTGTCATTTCCTTCTCCAGGGGATCCTCCCCATCCAGGGATCAAACCTGTGTCTCTTGCCTTGGCAGGTGGATTCTTTACCATTGAGCCACCAGGGAAGGCGCCTTGCAATCATATTCAGTTCTAAAAACCCAATCTCTTCTGTTTGACTCTAAAAGTGGCCAGAGCCAATACACGAAATTTAACATGTGGATGGTAATAACAGTCAGTCAGAAACTGGCAAAGGTCTTCATCAAGAAAGACCTCAGGGAAGCAAGACTCAGACCTGTGAAACTGGTGTGTGTGCCTGGGTATGGGGGGGTGCCCAATGCTGAGAGCGCTTTTCTCAGCCATCAGCTCCTTCCATTTGGGGCCAAGAGCCTCCTTAGGTGTGTAGGTGTCAAAGGCAATGAAACCCTAGTTAAGGCGCTACTGCCTTTTTCAAGTGGAGGCCCACAGGCTCAGCCTGCTGCCCTGTCACACCTAATTCAGACCACCCATCTGGAGGAGAACAAGTCACAGATGTTTCATTCCCAGCCCCAGTATGCCCTGACGGGACCCTGTCTTCCCCTCTCACATAAGCTTATTGAGACGAGCCTTCCAATTATTTGGGAAAGTACCAGAGGCCTATGGAGGCACATCAGGGCAGTTGGGCTCAACACCCAGGGCCTCTTCATTGAGGAGCCTGCGTATATGTTCAAGTCAAGGAACAAGTCTGAGGAAAAACGAACAGAAGAAAAACTTTCCCTTTCACACCAATTGATTCTTCAGCAGCAACAGGAAAATTGAAGCTGAAATGTTGACAGAACTCCAGCTCATAAAAAGCTCCAGTGAGGGCTCTGGAGAAGATAGGAGACACTTGCTAATGAGAAGAAGGTTGGTTTTTTTTTTTTTTTTTTAAGCCATTGCAAGCCTGAGGTTTTTTGTTTGTTTTTTTGTTTGTTTTTTAAAAAGAAGAAAAAAACACCCCTAGAATAACAATTTCCAAAACTGTAGGGGAAGTTAGAAATGATGGAGGTTTTGTAAAGATGGAATCTCTTGCTGAGACAAACTGTCAAATTTTTCATTATATCCATTTCAAGGCAGGCATTTATTACCTTTCCAGCGACTATATATCTCCTGTAATGTTCTTACTGTGGTTTGCCTCTTAATTACCCGTAGAATTTGCATTTAAACCGAGTTAAAGTGTGCTATCTACTCGTCAGCTTCATGCAGTTGTTTCCATGGTAACCGAAGGGGTCTCCTGGTGGCTGGCTGGCCTGGAATATCTGCTTCAGCTGGCCGGCGAGCATCTCCCCCTCATGGTCAATCCATCTCCTTCACTTCACAGATGAGAGTGAATGAAGGCCTCAAAGGATTCGCTGACCCCTGTCGGATTTCTCTAGAAACTACTGTCAACAGCAAGATTTCCCTTTATTGGTGAGCCCTTCGTGGCTGGTGGCTCAGATGGTCACGAATCGGCGTGCAATGTGGGAGACCAGGGTTCAGTCCCTGGGTCTGGAAGATGCCCTGGAGAAGGGAATGGCTACCCACACCAGCATTTCTGCTTGGTGAACTCCATGGACTCAGGAGTTTGGTAGGCTACAGTTCTTGGGGTTGAAAATAGTTGGATAGGACTGAGAGACTAATACTTTCAGGATTGGAATCTGAAGCTGATTTCTCCCTGTGTAGTTCAGCTCAGACTGCTCCCTTTAGCTTTAGATGTATGAATTGACAGTGTTGTCCAGGCCCCTCTCTTGACCCAGAGACCATAGCACAGGGCCCAAACTCTGGCTCCTGCTTGCTTGGAGAGCAGGAGCGGACCTTCTTCTTGATGGGGAAGTGGCGTGACTCTACACAAGCATCATTATTAAAGACAGTTGTAGCAGGAAGTCATAGCAACAGGGTGCAAAGTACACTGAGCTAGTCATCAGGAGCTCCTGGAGTCCAGGCCTTGGACAAAGCTGGTTTACCCCTCCAAACCTAAGCAGAAATGAAAAGAAGGTGAGATTGTGCTGATTTTCCTTGATCCCACTGGCACTGAAAGCACGTGTCTCTAAGGTTATTTTTTTTTTCCTTCTAAGAGAAATGGTTTAAAAACAAAGGCACAGTAAAACAATTTTGGGGAAAAAAATCTTGTGGTATGGCCCTTCATGGACCACAAGGAAAGAAACCCAGACCTCTGACCCACCTCATGCTGTGACCTCAGACTTATGAAGCAAGGGGACAAGAAGGGAGCTGCAAGGCCATCTATGCAGCTCTTGCCCTCAGCTCTCCAAAAAGGCTCAGCAGAGATGATGCTCACACCTCCAAGGACCAGAGCCCAGCCACTAATATTCCCCCTTAATCCTCTCTGCTGACTGGTACCAGGGTTGGGCTGGGAAAAGACACATACTTAAGTCTGTTGTGTGACTTGTTATGTATCAGTTGTTATTGCTGATCAGTCACTAAGCTGTGTTCCACTCCTTATGACCCATGGACTGCAGCATGCCAGGCTTCCTTGTCAGTTCTTCACATCACACAGCCAAAGTATTGGAGCTTCACGCTAAGCATCAGTCTTTCCAATGAATATTCAGGGTTGATTTCCTTTGGAATTGACTGGCTTGATGTATTTGCTGTCCAAGGGAGTCTTAAGAGTCCTCTTAAATACAATTCGAAAGCACCAGTTCTTCGGCAAGCAGCCTTCTTTATGGTCCAACTCTCACATCTGTACATGACTATTGGAAAAACTGTACCTTTGACTATATGGACATTTGTCAGCAAAGTGATGTCTCTGCTTTTTAATACGTTGTCTAGCTTTTCTTCCAAGGAACAAGTGTCTTTTAATTACATGTCTGCAGTCACCCTCCACAGTGATTTTGAAGCCCAAGGAAAGAAAATCTGCCACTGTTTCCATTTTTCCCATCTATTCGCCATGAAGTGATGGGCTTTTTTTTTTTTTTAATTGAAGGATGATTGCTTTTCAGTATTGTGTTGGTGTCTTCCAAACATTAACATGAATTAACAATAGGTACACACATGTCCCCTCCCTCTTGAACCTCCCTGCCACCTCCCTTCACATCCCACCCTTCTAGGTTATGACGGAGCCCCGCTTTGGGTCCCCTGAGTCATACAGCAAATTCCCATTGCCTATCTATTTTATGTATGGTAATGTATGATTCCATGTTCTCCTCTGAATGTATCCGACTCGTTCCTTCCGCACCCCTGCCCAGTGTCCGTAAGTCTGTTCGCTATATCTGCGTCTCCACTGCTGCCCTGTAAATAGGCTCATCAGCACCATCTTTCTAGATACTATGTATATATGCATTAGTATACGACATTTGTTTTTCTCCTTCTGACTTTCTTCACTCTGTATAACAGGCTCTAGGTTTATCCATCTCATTAGAACTGACTCAGATGTGTTCCTTTTTGTGGCTGAGTAACATACCATTGTATGTATGAGGCACAGCTTCTGTATCCACTCATCTGCTGATGGACATCTAGGCCTGTGTCCGTATCCTAGCTATTGTAAACTGTGCTGCAATGAACACTGGGGCTGAGCATGGATGAATGCTCTGTCACTTCAGCGTGTCTGACTCTTTGCGACCCTATGGACTGCAGCCCTCCAGACATCATTGTCTATGGGATTTTCCATGCAAGAATGCTGGAGTGGGTTGAACATTGGGGTACATGTGTCTTTTTCAATTTTGGTTTCCTCAGAGTACATGCCTAATAGTGGGATTGCTGGGTCATATGGTGGTTTTATTTCTAGTTTTTTAAAGGAATCTCCATACTATCTTCCATGCTGGCTGTATCAATTTATATTCCCTCCAACAGCACAAGATGGTTCCCTTTCCTCCACACCTTCTCCAGCATTTATTGTTTGTAGATTTTTGATGTTGGCCATTCTGACCAGTGTGAGGAAATATTTCATTGTGATTTTTATTTCTACTAATAGAAATCAAACAGTCTACTCATTTCTCTACTAATGAGTGTTGTTGAGCATCTTTTCATGTGTTCATTAGCCATCTGTATGTCTTCTTTGGAGAAATGTCTGTTTAGGTCTTTTGCCCACTTTTTGATTCGATTGTTTTTCTGCTGTTGAGTTGGAAATTAATCCCTTGTCAATTGATTCACTTGCTATTATTTTCTTCTATTCTGAGGTTGTCTTCTCATCTTATTTATAGTTTCCTGAATGATGAGTTTTAAGTCAGTTTTTTTCAGACTCCTCTCCCACCTTCATCAAAAACTCTTTGGCTCTTCTTCACTTTCTGCCATGCGGGTGGCACGAGGAGGGTGACCTCTTGACTTATGCCATTGTCCGTGCCACCCCTCTGTTTCTGCAGTTACCCTGTTGACTCACACCTGAGGGGAATGGTGTGCCAATCTAAGTGGTTCGATCCTAAGACCACTAGGCTTTTAGGATCTAGGATTGGCTGTGTTTACTAGCAAGCAAGACCACTTTTGCCCAGAAATCAAAGGTGGAGCAAAGCGGAAGTCTGCCCTGGCTGTCCAGAGCAAGGGAGGACAGTATCTTCAGGGCATTTGAAAACAATACTAAAGTCAACTAGAGGTTGATCTGTTTTTTATTATCACTATATTCCCAGATATATTGTGTTCCCAGAGATATTAAGAAGAGGTGGCAAGAATGCACAGAAGAACTGTACAAAAAAGATCTTCATGACCCAGATAACCACGATGATATGATCACTCACCTAGTGCCAGACATCCTGGAATGCGAAGTCAAGTGGGCCTTAGGAAGCATCACTACAAACAAAGCTAGTGTAGGTGATGAAATTCCAGAGGAGCTATTTCAAATCCTGAAAGATGATGCTGTGAAAGTGCTGCACTCAATATGCCAGCAAATTTGGAAAACTCAGCAGTGGCCACAGGACTGGAAAAGTTCAGTTTTCATTCCAATCCCAGAGGAAGGCAATGCCAAAGAATGCTCAAACTACCGCACAATTGCACTCATCTCACATGCTAGTAAAGTAATGCTCAAAATTCTCCAAGCCAGGCTTCAATAGTACGTGAACCATGAACTTTCTGATGTTCAAGCTGGATTTAGAAAAGGCAGAGGAACCAGAGATCAAATAGCAAATATCTGTTGGATTATTGAAAAAGCAAAAGTTCCAGGAAAAACATCTATTTCTGCTTGATTGACTATGCCAAAGCCTTTGACTGTGTGGATCACAAGACAAACTGTGGAAAATTCTGAGAGAGATGGGAATAGCAGACCACCTGACCTGCCTCTTGAGAAATCTGTATGCAGGTCAGGAAGCAACAGTTAGAAGTGGACATGGAGCAACAGACTGCTTCCAAATTGGGAAAGGAGTACGTCAAGGCTGTATATTGTCACCCTGCTTATTTAACTTCTATGCAGAGTACATCATGAGAAACGCTGGGCTGGAGGAAGCACAAGCTGGAATCAAGATTGCCGGGAGAAACATCAATAACCTCAGATAGGCAGATGACACCATCCTTATGGCAGAAAGTGAAGCAGAACTAAAGAGCCACTTGAAGAAAGTGAAAGAGGAGAATAAAAAGTTGGCTTAAAGCTCAACATTCAGAAAATGAAGATCATGGCATCCAGTCCCATCACTTCATGGCAAATAGATGGGGAAACAGTGGAAACAGTGTCGGACTTTATTTTTTTGGGCTCCAAAATCACTGCAGATGGTGACTGCAACCATGAAATTAAAAGATGCTTACTCCTTGGAAGGAAAGTTATGACTGACCTAGACAGCATATTAAAAAAAGAGACATTACTTTACCAACAAAGGTTTGTCTACTCAAGGCTATGATTTTTCCAGTGGTTGTGTATGGATGTGAGATTTGGACTATAAAGAAAGCTGAGCGCCGAAGAATTGATGGTTTTGAACTGTGTTGTTGGAGAAGAATCTTCAGAGTCCTTTGCACTGAAGGAGATCCAACCCATCCAGCCTAAAAGAAATCAGTCCTGAATATTTATTGGAAGGACTGATGTTGAAGCTGAAACTCCAATATTTTGGCCACCTGATGTGAAGAACTGACTCATTTGAAAAGACTCTGATGCTGGGAAAGGTTGAAGGCAGGAGGAGAAGTGGATGACAGAGGATGAGCTGGTTGGATGGCATCACTAACTCAATGGACATGAGTTGGAGTAAACTTCAGGAGTTGGTGATGGACAGGGAGGCCTGGCATGCTGCAGTCCATTGGGTCGCAAAGAGTTGGACATGACTGAGTGACTGAACTGAACTCAATAATACAAAACTCAACATCAGTGACAAAATCTTTCTTCCCAGGGGGTAACTGCTTCCACCACCACACCTTTATATACACCTGCAGGTAGGACCTAGTAGGTGTAGATGCCAGGGTGGGTGGGATAGAATTTCCAAAGCTCATCATTTACTGCAGCTGAAACCCCCCTCTCCTCCTCGCTGCCGGCCCCTCCCGAGCTTGCCCACAGATGTTCTGAAGGAGCAAGCTCAGCAAAGAGATTGCTACTGATCTATCGCTGCAAACTGCACTCCCTTTGGGCTGTTTGCCTCTACCAAGCAATTCCAAGCCAAAAAGAGCTCAGCAGTGGGATCCCCTGGGCAGCATAATGACCCAGACTGTAAACGTGGTTATTACTTCTGCAGCACTGGAATGGGAGAAAGAGAATGTGAGTGAGAAGAGAGGGACTCTGAGTTGGGTACAGGGGCTGTTGAGTCAGGGAGAGAGAGCAGGTGGGTGAGTGTGAGTGCAGATGGCTATGCCCTTGGGAGCGAGAGAGGCTGTGAGCTCACCCTGTCATCCAAAGCTCACCTTCTAGATCAACTGTGGCCTTGCCTTTCTATCTTTTGCCTTTCTCAGCAGCCAGTCCTCACTTGGATTAGGAGTTGTATAGATGACTCCTAACTCTATTCAGTTTTAGAGAAGTTTTAACTTGCATAGCAGAGAAAGCAGGGGATGTGTTGAAGGCTGCCGACAAAGTATCTCTGGCCCTTTCAAACTTGGAGTGCTTTGCTGGGCTTTTTCTGTCCTCTGCAAACCTTTGTTTTTTATGAAGTGTCCTCAGTACCACACCCAATGAGAGTGCATCCTTTCTTCCAGTGTATGCACAAGGGCATGAGGACAGCATCCTCAAACAGACCCAGAAATGGTGTCTGCATCCTGAGCTCTTTTGGCAGAGGGCAGGGAAACATGCAAGGCCCCACACCCCATCTTTGGGCAGGTTGAGGATTGGGTACTGGGCTGGGAGGGGAGATATAGGAACAGGCAGCTAGAGTGGAGACTTGCTCTCTGGGGCCTCCCTGCTCCTTTATCTGACATTGGGATGTCATTGTCCCGAGCTTCTCTGCAAAGATCTTTAGAAACATTTGCTGGGTCTCTTTAATCTCCAGGCCAGAATGCGTTTTCTGAAATACCCACCTGTGTCACTCTCGTCATGGCTTCTGTCCAGGGTGGGATCTGAGAGGAATACCTGGGTGTTTCTTTGATTGCGAAGAGAGCCGTTTTCTCTGCAACATCTGTCTGTGCCTCTGAGGCTGTAGACATGACGCGTCTCTGTAGAAAATTCTCTTTTTGCTTCTGTGGCCTCCTGTGGATCTGTCAAGGGTCTGCCTGTGGTTCTGGTGTCCCTGCAGGTGCCATGGAAGAGCCTTCTGAGTCACTGTGACCCTTAAACTGCTCTCTCCTGTGAAAGGTCTTTCCTTGCTACTGTGACTGTGATGGATTTCTGCTCTGGAACACCTGCATGCGTCAGTGATCTTTCAGGATTTATCAGGTATCCTGCAGCAGGCTAGGAGCATTGCCTGGCAATGGAGCTATCAGTTCACTCTGGAATGACCCTGGGCAAACCTTGCAGGAAGCAGATGCTCAGCCACACTGGTCACCTGAGTGCCCTAGTCCATCCTCTCTGCAGCCTTGCCTGCAGAGAATTTAGTAACAATACTGAAACTTTTAAAATATTAATCTGGCTTTGTATTAGTTTGCTAGAGCTGCCATAACAAATACCATGGCTTGGGTGGCTTAAACAACGAAGGTATTTTCTCATGGTGCTAGAGGCTGGAGGTCAAGGACCAAGACGTTGCCTGGGCTGGTGGGTCTGAGACCTCAAGCCTTGGTTTGTAGATGGCATCCTCTTGCTGTGTCCTCACAAGGTCTTTCCTACGTGTGCACGCATCCCTGGGGTCTCGTTTGTGCGTCCAAATGTCCTTTTCTTATAAGACCGAATTAGGGCCACCTCTAGGTTTTTCACTTCAACATAATTATATCTTTAAAGGTCGTATCTCTAAATATAGCTGCATTCCAAACTACTGTGGGTTAGGATGCCAATATATGAATTTTGAGGGGATGCAACTCAGCCCATAGCAATAATATTCTCATGTTCCAGCAATTCTAGACAACTTCAGCAATAATATTTTCTTCCACCACAAAGTATTTTTGTGATCTAAGTACTAAGCCGTTGCTCTAGTTGTTGCTGAATTCTTATTTCAGTTTGTTTTGTTTGTTTGGTCAGTAAGTCATGTACAGTTCTGTAGCCTGCCAGGTTCCTCTATCCATGGGATTTCCCAGGCAAGAATATTGGAGAAGGTTGCCATTTCCTTCTCCAGTGGATCTTCCTGACCCAGAGATCAAACACTTTGTCTCCTGCATTGGCAGGCAGATTCTTTACCCCTGAGCCACCAGGGAAGCCCTGAAATTTTATTACTTCTACGTTAATAAATTTAACATTTATTTAACATTGAAATTAACTTATACAAACGTGTTATACCCTGGCACAGGATGACTCAAATGCATGTATTCATTTCAAGAATCAATTCTTAAAAATTTGGACTCATTCAAGCCCATATCTAGTAGAATTCATGTCTGTAACCCCTGTATTTACTCCATACATCTTTATTTAAATGATTGATTAGAAATGAAAGGTAATGTTAAACACAGACAGAATTCAATTTACTTCAGCTGGAGTTTGTGTTTAAATTTTCAAACAGTGAAACAAATGATTGTTTTGTTCTTATCTTCAGAAATTCACACTTAATTGACATTCAATACACAATTTTCACTAAAAAATACTTTTTAAAATATTTTTTAAAAATTTCTGGTCATTATGATGATGATGTGATTAATACTGAAGGTAACTTGGTCATACGGAGGATGAGGATGCTTAAGAAATATTTGTGTGTGATGATCTTTAGCTCCAGGAGTGCAGTTAACATGTGGGACTTAAGGGAGAAAGATGAGGGAACAGCCCCCAGTGTGCATGGGTTAACACGCAGGCATCTGATAACTAGGGTCTAATAACCAGGGTCTGGGCAGGACACTGCCCTAGAAAAGGAAATGGCATCCCACTGCTGTAGTCTTTCCTGGAAAATTCCATGGGTGGAGGAGCCTGGTGGGGTATAGCCCCTGGGTTCACAGAGTCAGAGATGCCTGAGCGACTGAGAGCTGAGCAGAGGCAGGACACTGAGGATTCCATCCTCGGGCAGCGCTCTTGCCACACATGTGCACATACGTACCCAGTGGTGGATGGTGTCTTAGCTCTGGGACCAAGACGGAAGTCCACTTCCCTGAGGTCAAGCGTACGCCCTTGCAGGGCCCTGCGAAGGGGCTCCATTCTGCACAGGCTCTTGGTGGGGAAGTGGACACACTCTCACACCAGGGAAGCCAGAACACAAGATCCCATGTGGACACCCAGGGCCAGCCTCTGGGTCTGAGGACTCTAGGGACTGTCAACTTTTTTACTCCTTACTGTTGGCAAATACTCTCTAGCTCTCTGCTGCCAGCTGCCAAGTCCTCTGCCAAGCATGGGCTACTCAAACTATGGGGACAGGTCTTTGCCCATGAGGAACTCAGTGTGCTGGAAGAGCCAAAAATGTAAACAGATACAGTTCACAGGTGTCAAATTTCCCCCTTCTGATCAAGAGAGAGGTGGGGAGAATGTGTTGGTTTTGATAGTGTCTGTCACCCAGGGTGTAATTCCAAACTCTGGTGAGTGAATACCTCTGAGTGTCTAGCTGGGAGTCATATCCATCAAGTCTAAACAATTCCCTCAAATCTGAGGGGCCACAGTTGATAATGGGAATGGGCTTCTCCAGATAGCAGGAAGAAGGTGGAGAGTTAGGAAGTGGAACTCCAGAGAGATGACAGAGGAGCCACGCATTGCAGACGATCTTGTCCACTGTTGGGAAGGCACCATATATCTTTATTAGTTGGTGGCTGATTTGTCTGTAAAAGTGCTTGTGTTTCTGGGAGAAAGCCCACTGCCCCGCTGGTCCAGGACAAAGTGAGTTAGGCATACAAGAAGGATAGCAAGGACACCTAAGAGAGCACCCAGGAAGCTTCCAAGGGCAATGGTTCTTGAACCCTCAGAACGAAAAGAATTTTAATTTGGTCAAGAACAGAGAGAAGTTATGCATATTACAAGAAGCAAGCATTCAAAAAAGGAACACGGTCACATGTGGTAGCCTAGCAGAGAACTTCAAACATTCCTAGCATAATTAATGTGGGGGCAAATGCCCCTGGATGAAATTGGAAATGAGAAGCTGGGGCTTCACCTAGCCCTTAGGGCATCTTCTGGGCTTCCTGCTAAAAGAGGAGGAGTCAGGCTGTCAGCCCTGAGTCTCCATGTTCCAGGTCAGCCCTCGAGAAGGGCAGCTCAGTGCCCTGCCATCTGACTGCCCCAGGAACTGGGACAGAACAACTCCTGAGAGCCAAGGAGCTCAGTGGGAGGAAGCCGAGCAGGACTGGCAGGCTTCTGCAATCACCCAGGTCGGGTGTATCCAGCTTGTTAAAATGCGGGTTGAATTAAGCACGAGGCTTTCTCTCCTTTCTCTCCTCTGATCCTGGGTTAACTTTCTTCAATTACTGTGAGAGATTTAAAAAAAAAAAAAAAAAAAAAGCCCAAATGAGAGAGAGGCAGGAGGAGGCTAGCACCTCTTCACCTTTGTAAGGAGGAAATGTGGGGGGAGGTGGATTCACTCCTGAGCAAATTAAAATCAACAAATTGGCCAAACTCAAGGATGTGCTCATTATGTCTGCTTGAGACAAGAATCCTCAGGAACCAGGGAGTTTACCAAGGACCTCCAGAGATCGACGAGGTGACCCTTGCCTCCAGAAAACTTCCACTTAAATCGGATGCCTTTAAAAATATATATCATTTTTTCTTATTATTCAAAAAGTATTTGCATTGTGGAGTCTTTAGGAAATAGAGGAACAATTAAATACTCACTCCTTACTCAGTAATACCCACATTAGGATTTTGGGTTAGCTCCTTTGAATGTTTTTACACACACATTCACAAATACACAAAACACCTTTCCCTTCCACATATCCATTCATACTCATTTAGTACTTCTTGTATGACAGTTATCATGGGATGGTACTGTTTAGAAATCTGATTATTAGCATTAACTAATAACTCATTCATAAAGCCTGTATTAACACCCCCTTCATACAGGCCCCCTCTTAGGCCTAGAGAGGCAGTGGCGTCAACAGACAGTGAGAAGAAGGATACAGCATCTCATAAACCGAAAATTAGATCTCACAGTCTAGTATTCTGATGGGAACAAGAGATGGCAATGGCACAGAGCCTAGTGGGACCAGAGCGGGGCTTCTGGAGCCCAGTGATTGTCACCTGAGTGTTAGGACAGCTGGGAGAAGGGCGTTCCAAGGGGAGAAACACACGCTCAAGTTGGAGGAGGAGGCCGGAGGCTTGTGAGCCATGGGAGGATTTTAATTTAAATAAAGCTGAAGGCTACACATGGATTGAAAACAAGAGAATTTATTATATAATTGCCTACATTTTTTAAAGCCATTGTTCCAACTGCTGTGTGGAGAACATAGTGGGCACATCAGAAGCAGAGATACGGATAAGTAGGAGACTATGGGCTTCCCTGTTGGCTCAGCAGGTAAAGAATCTGCCTGTGATACAGGAGACACAGCAAATGCAGGTTCGATCCCTGGGTCGGGAAGATCCCCTGGAGAAGGAAATGGCAACCCGTTCCAGTATCCTTGCCTGGAGAATCCCATGGACGGAGGAGCCTGGTGGGCTACAGTCCATGGGGTCACAGAGTTGGACATGACTGAGTGACTAACACTTTCACTGATAGAGGCAGCATGCCACCGAGCCTTGGCCAGACTTGGTAGCATCAGAGATGGAGAAAAAGTACATGTCTCTGAGAGGTACTTTAGGAGTAGACCAACTATCTATGCTACTGACTTGGATCTGAGTGGTCAGTTGTATTTTCAAGGTTTCTAAAAGGATATTTATTCTTGTTCTTTAGTTGCTAAGCCATGTCTAACTCTTGTGACCCCATGGACTGTAGCCCACCAGGCTTCTCTGTCCATGGGATTTCCCAGACAAGAATACTGGAGTGGGTTGATATTTCCTTCTCTGGGGTATCTTTCCAACCCAGGGATCAAACCTGTGTCTCCTGCCTTGGCAGGTAGATTCTTTACCGCTGAGCCACAAAGGAAGTGCTCTAAATGTGTATGTTGTTTTGTTGCTAAATTGTATTCCATTCTTTGCCGCCCCATGGACTGTAGCGATTGTATGTAGTTTGAACATTCTTTGGCATTGCCCTTATTTGGGAGTGGAGTGAAAACTGACTTTTTCCAGTCCTGCGGCCACTGCTGAGTTTCCAAATTTGCTGGTATGTTAAGGGCAGCACTTTAACAGCATCATCTTTCAGGATTTGAAATAACTCAGCTGGAATTCTATCACCTCCACTAGCTTTGTTTATAGTAATGCTTTCTAAGACCCACTTGACTTCACACTCTAAAAGTGTATGATACTTACTAATGTGGATCAGGTTGGGAGAAGATGGTCTTGAAATTACTTTCTTTTGGGGGCACGAGTACGGAGCAATCAAGAGAGTCGTTCTGGACATTTGCTATTATTTGACATGCTGTGAAACATCCAAGTGAAGGTTTTCAGTAGTCAACGAGATCTGTCCATCTGGAGAGGAGTGGCCTAGACTGAAGATGTGAGAGTGCAATGTTGCCGTCAAACTGGTCTTAGCACTGGAGTTGAAGAAGAGGGTGCACACGAGATCCACAGAGACCCTAACAGAGGTTCTGTAGTTGGTAAGAGAAGAAAAAATCAAAGAGGGGGCAGAAAAAGGAGAGGCTGGTAGGTTCAAGATGGGAACACTAAGAGGGCATGGTTTCATAGAGGCGGCAAGAGAAGAGGCTCTTCCCTTTCAGATGACTAAATATTATAAACTGTTAACTTTTAAAATCTGTACAATATTTTACTGAGTCCATATACCATACATTTCTGAAATGGATGTGTTTTTGTGGTGCTCATGTATATGGAGAACAGGCCATTTCTTGATGCCATTTCATGTCATCAGTGCTGCTAAGAGACCATTTCTTCTTTTTCTAGGCACATGTAGAATGGCACCTCCAGACGCTTAAGATCGGGGTATTATGGCCAGTGAGTTTTGAGTAGATGGCCTGTTTATCAACTTAGCTGGAATATTTAATCTCAGCTTAAGGACAGTAATTTCTCTTCCTCTGGAAAGTACTTGGCCACATTCAAGATGGTAACTGCGTGGTCTGCCCAGGTCTCTGAATAACAGAAATGAGCAGAGTTCTCCAAATAACCCCTGACGGGCATGCATGCTAAGCTGCTTCAGTTTTGTCTGACTCTTTCACGACCCTATGGACTATCGCCTGCCAGACTCCTCTGTCCATGGGATTCTCTAGACGCGAATAGTGAGTGGGTTGCCATGCCCTCCTCCAGGGGATCTTCTGGACCCAGAGACTGAACTGGAGTCTCCTGTGTCTCCTGCATTGGCAAGTGGGTTCTTCACCACTCAAGCCACCTGCAAAGCCTATGACCCTTGATCAACATATACAAAAAATAGGACATAAACCTTTGTTATTTGAAGCCTTTGTGGTTTGGAGGTTGGTACTGCAGCACGCCATAGCCTGCTCTGACTGATATAACTCTTTCCTTTTCTGCCTCTTTGTTCCCTTGATGTTCAGCCACCTCCACCTCAGCACTGTCACCCTCTACTTCATGCCATGTCCCTCTTGGCCTCTTTCTTCCCCGTGACCTGGGCAACTCTGTCTAGCGTGTGGCTGAGGGTGGAGCTGTGTTCTGCCTCAACATGCTTTTTATTTTTTCTTTTGATGCTGTGTATTCTCTCAGGATTTGGCTTTTTGAAATTTTAAAAAGCTTTAATAGCCCTTCTCCGAGGTTGCACTGGGAAGGGCCAGGGAATAAAAAAATAGCATCAGGAAAAGTGACAACGCACCATTTACTATATTAAAATGTTCCAGCTCAGATACATCATACTGGGTATCTCTAAACCACTTTATTAAACTGTGCTTTTGCATGGGAAAATTTGATTAAGTTGAAGAAGACAATAAAGAATAGCCTGGTGAAATGTATTATTGTGAATCCTGTCAGAATGTTGCTAAGCACTACTGATTTTATCACGTATGGTCATCTGTGTGAAGAAACCCAGAAGAAATTTTGAATTAAGAACGGTCAAAATTGTGAGCAATTCTTTTGTTTCTGTATTAGAGACACTGTGCACTATCCGAATAACTAGACATGAATCCGTCTGTGTGTGCAGCTACCTGTTGCTGCTGCTGCTAAGTCACTTCAGTCGTGTCTGACTCTATGTGACCCCATAGACAGCAGCCCACCAGGCTCCCTCGCCCCTGGGATTCTCCAGGTAAGAACACTGGAGTGGGGTGCCATTTCCTTCCCCAATGTATGAAAGCAAAAAGTGAAAGTGAAGTCGCTCAGTCGTGTCCAACCCTTACCGACCCCATGGACTGCAGCCCACCAGGCTCCTCCGTCCATGGGATTTTCCAGGCAAGAGTACTGGAGTGGGGTGCCATTGCCTTCTCCGTGCAGCTACCTACCTACCACTAATTAATGAAGCAATCCACAGTGTGCGCAGAATAAAGCAAAATCTACCGATAGGACTGGATGCTATTTCTATTCCACGGTCTTTGGAGCAGGGGATTGTTCTCTGAGCCAGGACTTGCAGGCCTTCAACTTTTCCACCTTAGGAAGAAGGGTTCTGTCCCAACTGACCTTGAGCCTGTGTCTCAGTTTAGAAGGATTAATAGAGGCTGTTACAGCTGAGGCTCAGGATTTGAGCATCTCTTATTAAAAATGATGAGTTAACTGTGGAATTGTCCTAGGAAGTCCAACCTCATTTTGATGCATCAGGAGTCTAGCTCCAATGAGAGTAATGAAAGCTCAGAGCCTCCAAGATCTTCTTCTTTAACTCCAGTCATCAACATTTCTGGGTGTGATGGCTTGGTAATAAGGCATCAGCTTGGCTAGGCTGAACTGCACTTCCCTAAATCCCCTTTCCTCTGTGTTTTTGGTGAGAGTGAGCCGCAGGCAGATGCTTGCGAGATGCGGAAGCAGAAAGGAAGCAGCAGACAGCTTGCAGCCCATTGACATTGTTTCTGATCAGCTGACCCACCTTATGGGCACGAGGCTGCAGCTGCGCCTGCAACAGCTCCACCATCCCCACACAAGTTGTTCCCTTGCCCCACCATCCCCCACCAATCCAAAGGAAACCCACACGTCCATCCAGTTACACACTAGCCATCACTATGCTTATTTCCATCCAACTTATGACCAGTGCGGAGAAGGCAATGGCACCCCACTCCAGTACTCTTGCCTGGAAAATCCTATGAATGAAGGAGCCTGGTAGGCTGTAGTCCATGGGGTCGCTAAGAGTCGGATACGACTGAGCGACTTCCCTTTCACTTTGCACTTTCATGCATTGGAGAAGGAAACGGCAACCCACTCCAGTGTTCTTGCCTGGAGAATCCCAGAGATGGGGGGAGCCTAGTGGGCTGCCATCTATGGGGCCGCACAGAGCTGGACACGACTGAAGCGATTTAGCAGCAGCTTAGCGGTACTACCAGTGAATACCTTATTCACTCGTGTGTTTTCTGGTTGACTTTCGTGCTCTGCACTCTGTAGTGAATGTCTGTCTGTGTGTGTGTGAGAGTAACTCTGCCACATCAAAAGAAGATGATTTGATTTGATAGTTTGTGAGCATAGGAAGAGAGACTAATGTCCGAGAAAATAATGTTTTTACCATTTTGTTTTCTACTCTTTTCATTCTACTTTATTTCGTATTCATTCTAAGTTGGATATAGTCTTAATATTATTTGGAAAGATGACATAATTTCTCTTTATGTTGATTTGTCATGCTCTCCATTTGCTTGGTTATTGGATTATTTACCAGTTTTTTTTTTTCTCCTATTTTCAGTTGTATTTCTGTGAGTACCTAAATTTTTGTTTATTGAATCCAGGGGAATTTCTTTGGGATATAAACACAGAAGTCGAATTTCTGGGTCAAAACTGTGAACAATTTTAAAGGTCTTATTACATAGCAACAGATTTCTTCTTAGAAAGATGAAACCGATTTGCTATGCTAGGAGCAATGTACAATTGTGCCTGTTTCCCCACGGTCTTGTCAACATTGACTTGAAACATTTTTTTTATCCCTTGTACCTTGTTTTGCTAATTTAGTTATGTTAGGAGGCAGCCGTGGAAAATAGCACAAGGGAAAAATCACAGAGTAGTGTCATCCTGCTCTAGTGTGAAGCACTCCTGCAATTCTAGCAACTTGATTTTATCAGAGCCTGTGTCTTTCAGAATGCTTTCAGCAACAGAAAGCAGAGAAGAAAATCCATACTGGCTAATATCATGAAGCAGGTATACTGAGCTGGGTGACGGCTCTGTTCACAGGCACTGCGGCTCATATCTCCAGCATTCTCTTGGCTTTGCTTTTCTCTTCGTGTCTACTTGCTGTTGGAGGGAAACCTGCTAAGACAGCTCCGAGCCTCACTTCTGCATCTGACAACACCCAACTAAGGAACGAAACTTAATTTCTTGTGACTCCTTTTACAATTGAGGAAACTTTTCAAAAATAAGTCTTCTTCCCTCCCAGATACTCTCTCATTGGACTGAAGTGGGTCCCTTGCTTATTTCTAATTACTATGTGATGGCAATAAACTTGGGTATTACCTTAGGCTTGCATCCAGCACTTCTTTTGCACAATCTGTGCATGCCGGGGGCAAAAGTATGGTGAGAATCCAGTAGACCCAGTCCCCTGGGAGCAGGACTTGGAATGCGGTGTCAGGAAAAGGAGAACACACGGATAAAACAGAACAATTAGGGAGGGGGAATAGATGTTGGGGAAACAACAATTTTCCCATCACTTCATGGCGAACAGATGGGGAAACAGTAGAAACAGTGGCCGACTATTTTTCTGGACTCCAAAATCACTACAGATGGTGATTGCAGCCATGAAATTAAAAGATGCTTACTCCTTGGAAGGAAAGTTATGACCAACCTAGACAGCATATTAAAAAGCAGAGAGATTACTTTGCCAACAAAGGTCCATCTAGTCAAGGCTATGGTTTTTCCAGTGGTCATGTATGGATATGAGAGTTGGACTGTGAAGAAAGCTGAGCACTGAAGAATTGATGCTTTTGAACTGCGGTGTTGGAGAAGACTCCTGAGAGTCCCTTGGACTGCAAGGAGATCCAACCAGTCCATCCTAAAGGAGATCAGTCCTAGGTGTTCATTGGAAGGACTGATGCTGAGGCTGAAACGCCAGTACTTTGGCCACCTCATGCAAAGAGTTGACTCATTGGAAAAGACCCTGATGCTGGGAAAGATTGAGGGCAGGAGAGAAGGGAATGACAGAGGATGAGATGGCTGGATGGCATCACTGACTCGATGGACATGAGTTTGAGTGAAATCTTGGAGTTGGTGATGGGTAGGGAGGCCTGGTGTGCTGTGCGATTCATGGGGTCGCAAAGAGTCTGACACGACTGAGCGACTGAACTGAACTGAAACAACAATTTCCAGCAAAACACCAGAATATAATCACACTCACGTTAACCAGATTCACAGAGATAGATATACCAGTGGATGGAATGATGTATTAATACATTGAAAACAGTGCCATCACAGAGACAATGTCACATTAAACACCTAAAGTGTGTTCCCACTGCACGCTCACTGCATGTAAAGCACTATGTCCACTTAAAAATAGAGCAATAAAACAAGCTTGGGATTCTTAATGCCCTGTATCATCAAGCTGTGGGGGTTCACTTCACCATCTCCCCTGCTGGCCAGAGCCTCCACGTGGGCCAGGGAGGCATGGACTCTTGGCTAGAATGTTCCTTTCTTGTGAGCAGTTTCTGGAAACGACTGACTTCTCTGATAAAAATCCAAGTTGAGGATTCCCTATCCAGTAACACAAGCTTCCTAAAGTTAAACACAGTGGGCATTGCTAGGTTTCAACTTTGAAAACCATTGAATTTAGATTACCTGAATTAAACATTGTGTCCAAGTTACTTTTTCTTTTCTCTGAAACTGGTTTTCAGAGGCTGATGGAAGTGTAATTTCGGAAGCATTATGTATTATATCCTCTTTGCGTCCTGTCTTCTTGTTTTCTTGCTTGCTCGGCTTGAGGTGATGGGATCTCTTCATGTTCTTCAACTGCAGGAAGCTGACTGTCACCACTGGAAATTTTCATCTATTCCATAATGTTACTTGGAAAGACAACATAGTGTTCTGCCTGGAACCCTTCTCTTCCACACATGCACATATTTCAATGGCTCCTTTTCTCATTTTCTTCATTTCTATTCCCACATCTCTCTTTATAAGTGAGACTTTCCCAAACAATCCTGTTTAAATAACATCCCACCTCTCTTGCTCTGCTTCAGTTTTCCCCATTGCTCTTATCATGATCTGGTGTAGCTGTTATTTGATTATCTTTATCTCCCGGATCTTAGGATCTTGTCTGTTTGATTCACTGCTAAAACTCCAGTACCTAAAAGAGTAACTGGTACATAGTGAATGCTCAGCAAACACCTATTGAATAACTTGATTTGGACATGAATTTTCTTTCTTTTCTATGTTTCTATTTGTTAAAAAGTGTATGTATCAACAAATTCAGTAATCAGTTTAGGCCCTTTGAGTAGAATTTATTTTATGCATCCAAGGTTTCTTTTTCCTAAACTGCTTTAGCTATTTTGGGTCCTTTGCATTTCCATATAAATTTCACAATCAACTTGTCAATTTTTCCCAAAGAGGCTACTAGATATTATCCAGATGATATTGAATCCATAGATTGATTTAGGTAGAATTACCATATTGACAATATTGAGTCTTCAGATCCATAAACATGGAATGACTTAATTTATTTAGATCTCTTTTAAATTTTCTTAGCAATACATATAATATTTATAGTACAATAAATTGCTCTTTTTCCTGTGGGTTTTTATTCTTCGTAATGCTTCTGTGAATAGGATTTTTAAAAATTTAATATTCATTTGTCCATTGTTAATATATAAATACAATTGATTTTTATATATGCGCCAATGATCTCCCTCATCTCTGTTTTTTCTTGAGTCAATTTTTTTTTCTTTATTTTGCTTTACAATACTGTATTGGTTTTGCCATACACTGACATGAATCAGCCACGGGTGTACATGAGTTCCCAATCCTGAACCCCCCCTCCCACCTCCCACCCCATATCATCTCTATGGATCTTCCCCGTGAACCAGCCCCAAGCATCCTGTATCCTGTATCAAACATAGACTAGCAATTTGTTTCTTACCTGATAGTATACATGTTTCAATGCCATTCTCCCAGATCATCCCACCCTCTTCCTCTCCCACAGAGTCTAAAAGTCCATTCTATACATGTGTCTCTTTTGCTGTCTTGCATACAGGGTCATCATTACCATCTTTCTAAATTCCATATATGTGTGTTAGTATACTATATTGGTGTTTTTCTTTCTAGATTACCTCACTCTGTATAATAGGCTCCAGTTTCATCCACCTCATTAGAACTGATTCAAATGTATTCTTTTTAATGGCTGAGTAATACTCCATTGTGTATATGTACCACAGCTATCTTATCCATTCATCTGCTGATGGACATCTAAGTTGTTTCCATGTCCTGGCTATTATAAACAGTGCTGCGATGAACACTGGGGTTCACGTGTCTCTTTCAATTCTGGTTTCCTCCGTGTGTATGCCCAGCAGGGGGATTGCTGGGTCATAAGGCAGTTCTATTTGCAATTTTTTAAGGAATCTCCACACTGTTTTCCATAGTGGCTGTACTAGTTTGCATTCCCACCAACAGTATAGGAGGGTTCCCTTTTCTCCTCACCCTCTCCAGCATTTATTGCTTGTAGACTTTTGGATCACAGCCATTCTGACTGGTGTGAAATGGTACCTCACTGTGGTCTTGATTTGCATTTCTCTGATAATGAGTGATGTTGAGCATCTTTTCATGTGTTTGTTAGCCATCCGTATGTCTTCTTTGGAGAAATGTCTATTTAGTTCTTTGGCCCATTTTTTGATTGGGTTTATTTTTCTGGACTTGAGCTGCATAAATTGCTTGTGTATTTTTGAGATTACTTGTTTGTCAGTTGCTTCATTTGCTATTATTTTCTCCCATTCCAAAGGCTGTCTTTTCACCATGCTTATAGTTTCCTTTGTTTTGCAGAAGCTTTTAAGTTTAATCAGATCCCATTTGTTTATTTTTGGTTTTATTCAATTTTTATACTTTGTGTCCATTTTTATTTCATCTAAGTTGTCTGATTTCTTAATATGGTAATTTATAGTATTCTCTTTAAAAACTTTGATTTGTAGTGATAGCTATTTCAGTCTTGATTTTGATAATGTGTCTATTCTGTCTTCTTAGTTTGTCAATTCAGGTAAAGGCTTATCCATTTTGTTTATATTTTCAAAGAAAGAACTTTTGGTTTTATTGATATTCTCCTTTGTTTTTCTGTATTTTATTTCATTGATTTTCAACATAACATGTATCATTTCCTTCCTTCTGCTTCCTTTGTGTTTTCTTTTTATCCTATTTCTTTAGCTTCATAAGGTTGAAGTTTGGGTCAATAATTTGAGACCGTCCTTCTTTCTAAGTTTCTAAAGCTTAAATATCACATTAAGCACTGCTTTGGCTGTATCCCCCAATCCAAATACATTGTATTTTCATAATCATTCAGTTAAATATATTTTCTGATTGCTCCCTTTGTTTAATTAAATTGATAGGTAATTTAGAAGTGTGTTGTTCAGTTTCTCCCCAAACTGGGCTTCCTGATAACCTCAGCAGTGTTTCTCTGTTGATGAGTAACAGTATTTAAAATAACAATGAAGTCAAATTTATCGGTTTCGTTAGGTGTTGCTTTATGTAACTTACAAATATTCCTATATCACAAATGCGTTCTCCTATGTTTTCCATTAAAATTCTCTGTGTGAACTTCTGCGTTTAGATCTATGACCTGCCTTAATTGGGTGCCTTAGGCCTATTTCACTGATCTATTTGTCAGAACTGTCGCGGTTGTTCAGTCACTAAGTTGTGTCCGACTCTTTGCGACCCCGTGAACTGCAGCATGCCAGGCTTCCCTGTCCTTCACCACCTCTCTGAGTTTGCCCCAAATTCATGTCCATTGAGTTGGTGATACCGTCCAACCATCTCATACTCTGTTGCCCCCTACTCCTTTTCCCCTCAATCTTTCCCATCATCAGGGTCTTTTCCAATGAGTCGGCTTTTCACATCAGGTGGCCAAAATATTGCAGTTTCAGCTTTAGCATTAGTCCTTCCAATGAATATTCAGGGTTGATTTCCTTTAGGATTGACTGGTTTGATCTCCTTGCTATCCAAGGGACGCTCAAGAGTCTTCTCCAGTACCTCAGTTCGAAAGCATCATAGAACTACATTGTCACAAATATTTTAACTTAGTGCTACTCACCTTTTATACTCTTGACAGTTTGGCCTGGATAATTTCTTTGTTGTATTGGGCTATCGTGTGCATTGTAGAATGTATAGTGCCTCCTTGTGTTCTAAACATTAAATGCTGATAGCACCTTCCTCCAAATTTCTTATAGTTAGGGGGTCAAAGAATTTTAATTTTCCTTTATTTAAAAATATTTCCTTTTCACTCTCTCTTAAAGATATATAGAATTAAGGATACAGAATTGTGAATTGGGATAATTTTTCTCTCATTAATTTGAAGGTGTGTTTTCACTGTCTTCTGAACTCTAATTTTTGATAAGAAAGCAGTAATAATTCAAGCCACTATACCTCTGAATGCTATGATTTTCCCCTTGTTCCTTTTAAGATTTTTCTCTTTCTGTTTCTTTTTTGTTTCAGGACGTTAGCTGATGTTCTTACGAGTGTGTGTGTGTGTGTGTGTGTGTGTGTGTGTGTGTGTGTGTGTGAAATCTCCTTGGAATTCAACGAGCTTTTCTTGGGGCGGGCAGGTGAGTGTTGCTGCATGGGGTCTTCAGGACTTTTGCACGGGCTCTCTCTAGTTGTGGCCAGTGGCGGGGTGGGGGGCGGTGGGGGAGTTGGGGGGTGGGCGGTTCTCTTTGTTGTAGTGCATACGCTCTAGGTACATGGACTTCATAGTTGTGGCACACAGGCTTAGTTGCTCTGCACATGTGGAATCTTCCCAGATCAGGGATTGAACTGGTATTCCCTACACTGGCAGGCAAATTCTTATCCACTGCATCACCAGGGAAATCCCAATGAGATTTTTAATTTGTAAACTTCTGATATCATGCTTTGATAACACCATAGAAGTGGGCTGGAGTCCCCCCATCTATCAAAAATATTGGTACAAATATCAAACCTGATAACACCAAATACACACACCAAGAGAATATGTAAAAATTTATTACTCACATAATGAAGATTTGTGGGGAGAGCAGGGCGGTCTTCCTGAGTAGGTCCAAAATGGAATGAGAGTATACAGAAAGGAGGTTGGCTTGGGGTTTTTGTGGTGGTTAGGACTTAGGACCAGGATGAGTTGCATGGTATGAACTTCCCACTAGTTCAAATAGATGCCACATCTGGACTTTCTTACTTGCTTGCCCAATTATGAAGCAGAAAGAGAAAAAGAGGGGTGGTGCTTAAAAGCATTCAGCAAATGAATGTCTAAAACGGAGTCAGATTCTTTATTACATGTGACCCAAACTAGAAAACATTTCAGAAACTAGATCTTCATTTTTGTCCCCCTCTACCATCTCTGTCCCCCTCTTCCTGTCCTCTAATTTGAGTTTGATATTAATGAATTAGTTTTATCATTCTCTTTTAAATTGTGTCTTCTTATCGGCTTTTTTCACTTAAAGTAATGCTTTTGAAAGATATTCATGTGGTTGCAAATCATTCAGTTCAGCTCACTTGCTCAGTTGTGTCTGACTCTTTGCGACCCCATGAATCGCAGCACCCCAGGCCTCCCTGTCCATCACCAACTCCCGGAGTTCACTCAGACTCATGTCCATCGAGTCTGTGATGCCATCCAGCCATCTCCTCCTCTGTCGTCCCCTTCTTCTCCTGCCCCCAACCCCTCCCAGCATCAGAGTCTTTTCCAATGAGTCAACTCTTTGCATGAGGTGGCCAGAGTACTGGAGCTTCAGCTTTGGCATCATTCCTTCCAAAGACATTAGTCCGTTCCTGTTTTTGTGGGGATAAGTACAATGTGTTAATGCACCTACCACTTCAATGGAAATTTGAACTATTTCCAGTTTGGGGTTATTTTTGGTAAAAGTTGTGCCTGCAAGCTTTTGTGTGAACATAAGTTTTCACTTATTTTGGATAAATATCTGGGAGTAGGATTCCTAAGGCTACTATGACAAGTGCATATGCAACTATAAGAAATTTTCATTTTGTGTTTCCACCTGCAGCAATGAGAGTGCTAGAGACACCAGATCATTGCTAGCTAACATGTGGTACTGTGGTTCTTTTCAAGTCCAACATTTCTAGTGATTTTAGTCATAGCAGTGTCTCATGGTGGTCATAATTTGAATTGCCCTAATGTTTAATGACAGTGTTAATCATTTCTCTTGCTTATTTACTATTCATATGTTTTCTTTGGTAAAAAATCTCTATTAAAATATTTTGCCTGATTTTTAAAATTCTTATTTTCAATTTTTATTTTTATTTAAATGTTCTTTATATATTCTGTATAAAGATATTTGTATTACTAATACTTTCTCTTAATTTTTCTGACTATTAGTATCTTGAAAGGCAAAGGAAATCCAGGTCACAAAATTTTGTCCGCATTTTCTTCCAAAATGCGTATAGGTGTAAGCTTTACACTTATATCTTAGTGACCTACATCACATACTGATTTCTTAGCTAAGACATAAAAATATGAACCTCAAAAAAAGAAAAAAACACAATAGACTTCTCTTTATAAATAATTTAGGGCAGAAGACAGTGGAGAAATATCTTTAAAGTACTAAAAAACAAACAAACAAACATCAACCTAGAATTCCACATCCAATAAGATTTCTGCAAAGATGATGGTAAAATATTTGGTGGAGGCGGGGATAAAGAAGCTGAAGGAATTTATAAGCAGCAGACCAACATTATAAGAAATATTAAAGGGAGTCCTTTTGGCAGAAGGAAAAAATTTTATGAGATAGAAATCAGATCTACCTAAAATAATAAAACCACTGGAAATGGTCAAATATGTGGACTAGCATAAAGCAATTTTCCTGTTTTATAAAAATCTCTTTATAAGGTAATTGGCTTTTTACAGCAAAGTAAATATGTCATATAGCTTCTAAGATGTGCAGAGGCAGACATGATAGCAGCAGCAGAAGGGCCGGGAGAGGGGAGATGGAAGTGGATGTGTGAGGCTCTTACCGGGCTTGTGAAAAGCAGGTGGACTAAGGTAAAGGTGCATGCTGCAACCCCGAAGCAACCACTAAAAACAAGCTGAGTAAGTTTAGCTCATAAGCCAATGAAAGAAATGAAATAAAATCATAAAATCTATTATGTCTGAACATTGGCACACACATACAAAACTCAGAATTAGAATCTTTGCATGTTTAGAAAGTCTCCAAATACAGAATTTCCATGGGTATCGAGCAAAAGTGCTACAGTATCAAAGTGAAATATCTTCTCATTAGTGTGTAAGGACTGCTGATTGACTTCAAGAATTGTGGAAATATAAAATTCCGATTTCTGCAAAAACCAACACCTAATTAGAATGAAAAATGATACTATGATTAATTATGTACAGCCCATGATGACTTTTTCATTTAGATTCATGAATCTTTGTGAGCCATCTTTTTCAGATACTATAGGCATTAAACCAAGAATCAAAATGAACTAAAATTAGAACCAGATTTTGGAATTTCTATATCATCAAGAGTGAAACAAATATTATTCAAAAATAATGATGCCTATTCAAACACATTTTCACTATTAAAATTTTATTATTAATGAGAATATTTACTGTGTGAAAAGTTTTTATGTATATTTAATATCCAAAATAAATGTTAAAATGTGAACATTGATTAATCTATCTCAATGGTTTAATTTATAATTTTATACCATCTACAATACACATAATGAAATATCTATTTATAAATTTTACAATTACAGTTTATTCTGTTATGTACTGTAATAATTATGTTTACATACTGACACATGTAGTATGAAATACATGTGAAATGTAATATATATCACTAATTGTAGGAATTACGATTGTGTACTTGGAGAGTAAAACAGATAAGCATAATGAGCTTTTTAACGAATGGGAGGCTCAGTTCTTATCATTTCACTCATTTATTTTTTGGCAGTGCTGTGTGGCATGCGAGATCTTAGTTCCCCGGCCAGGGATGGAATCCACGCCCTCTGCATTGGGAGCACAGTCTTAATCACTGGATGGCTGGAGGCTCAGTTCTAAAAGCCCAGTCCTCTCTATTCTGAGAGACAATGCAACTAAATGGCCAAACGTGAACTTCCAAAAAGAGATTTGCATGAGCTGAAATCTAGTTTTAGCACTAAATGCGCTGCTGCTACTGCTGCTAAGTCTCTTCAGTCGTGTCTGACTCCTAGCGACCCCATGGACTGCAGCCCACCAGGCTCCTCTGCCCATGGGATTTTCCAGGCACGAGCACTGGAGGGGGTTGCCATTGAAGTGCCTTTTCATGTCTTTAATTCAGAAAGTATCTTTAATTCATGCCTTTTAGCCTCATTTCCCCCTTTTATAAAAAGAAGCATGTATTATTATCTACCTCGACAAGTTGATGAAAGGACTAAATGATTTTGTAAAATAATTAATATTTGTAATAACATATGTAAATGAATTCAAATAGTGCATGAGACACATTAGTGCTTACAACTGATTAGTGTTACTGCTATAATTAATTATTGTTAACATTTATAAAGCAATTTTAATAAGGGCTAGGCCCTATTTTCACATACTTTACATATGTTAAATCATTTAACCCTCATTAAAAAAAAAGGTGAATATGCATGAGATACTAGTCCCACTTTAGAGATGAACACTCTGGCACACAGGGAGTTAAATTTTATTATTATAATGTGCATGCATTAAAACAGCCTTCTATTTTGGAAATAAGTCACTTTTTTTTCATGGTAGATACGTAAGGTATTAGGTTGGTTAAAATGAGCTTGAAAAATAGTTTTGCATGGGTTGTCATAAGTTAGATTAGAATATAATGTTCTTTTCTTTTGTTGACCTTGACATCATATTTAACAGTCACACTTGCTTCATGACAAGGAAGTAAATAAGCTCCAACCTTTTAAATCTACTTTGAAATGGTTTGTGTAATATAGGTATTATTTGGCCTTTGATATCAATAAATATATCTAAAATAAGGCCAGCTAGTTTGTGTGTGTATTAACACACAACTAACTCTGATATGCTCTCAGACACCTTTCTTTGATCTCAAATGATGAAAAAAATATAATCACTCTATACATATAAGCATATGTATCTTATGTATCTTTATATGTATCTTTATACATCAAGCATCTTTGGGTGCACTATATGACTGATTATTTTGATTCCTACTAGCTGTTAATAGTTAGTGTTTCATTCGCCAATGATTCGGAGAAGTTGATGGCACCCAACTCCAGTACTCTTGCCTGGAAAATCCCATGGATGGAGGAGCCTGGTGGGCTGCAGTCCATGGGGTCGCAAAGAGTTGGACACAACTGAAGCGACTTGACTTTCACTTTTCACTTTCCTGCATTGGAGAAGGAAATGGCAACCCAGTCCAATGTTCTTGCCTGGAGAATCCCAGGGATGAGGGAGCCTGGTGGGCTGCCGTCTATGGGGTCGCACAGAGTCGGACATGACTGAAGTGACTTAGCAGCAGCAGCAGCAGCAGCAGTAACCAATGATTTTTTGAAGGCATACATCTACTAGACCAATGTCTGTGACCTTTATTGTTAGAAACAAAGCCACTGAGCCTATATTCTCTTTTCAGTTAGAATTTATTTCACACCTTAGTGCCTAGCACTGTGATAAATGTTGGGCAGCCAGAATCAAAATTCCTGTCTTGAGCAATTCACAATGGGAGCGTTGGAAGAAGACAATGACAATTACAGGTGTTAGAATATCTAGAGATCCAGGAATACAGTTATGGATTCAAAAAGTTCTCCATAAAGGAGACAGTATTTCAACTGTATTGTCAAGATTATTTTTTTTTCCTCACAGGAACAAGGCATTCAGCATAACAGGGGTTTAAAAGATATCAGATTGTGAAAGAGCAGGTCATGTATAGAAACAGTTCACAGTATCTGGAGCTAGTTGTTGAAGGAGATGTTAGACAGGCTAGGGTTTACTCATAGCTTTCACCATATAGAATGCGGGCATGCATGCCAAGTCACTTCAGCCATGCCCGACTCTTTGTGACTCTATGGACTGAAGCCCTCCAGGCTCCTCTGTCCATGGGATTCTCAAGTCAAGAGTACTGGAGCAAGTTGCCGTGCTCTCTTCCAGGAGGGACCCAGCCATCGAACCCGCATCTCTTATGTCTCCTGCATTGGCAGGCGGGTTCTTTACCACTAGCGCCATTGGGAAGCCCATCCTGTACAATACAAGAATCCAGTTAAGGTAATTTCCACAATCAGATGTGTTCTTTCGGTCACAAAGAAAGGCATGCTGAAGGCCATCCTGCGCCAGGTACCATGCAAGACTCTGGAGATACAGGCATGAAGCAAGTACACGTTTTCTGCTTGCAGGGTGCTGAGCAGGTGCCCAGGTACTGTTGTCCTATGTCCTGACTTAGATGTTAAGGATCATGGAGATATTTTGGATGTAGACTCAAGAGTATTTAGCATATAATTAATGTCACAAGTGAAGGAAAGGGAGGAATGGCAGGTTTCTGTTTGGAAGGTAAAGCCGTTAGTGACATTACTGAGACTTAAAAGAATCTGGGGTAGGGAGGAAGATGCCAGCTTAGTCTTTGCCATGGGTGTAGACTGAACATACACTGAAGCTAATTAAAATATACTCATCAAAAAGATGTCTGTTAAAATATCTCCTCAAAGAGAGCTTCTCTGACCACTTTTGCCAAAGAACACGGTCTCCTAGCCACTTTCTACTCCATTGCCATTACACATTTCCCTGTCTAGAATTGTCTTGTTTGCCTGTTTGTTCATTTTCTATTTTCCCCAGCTAGAAGGTGGCTGCATGAGGGCAGAGACATGGTCTGTCCTGGTTTTATTCACCACTTTACCCGAGGGATGGGAGCATCACAGGCTCTCAATTCGTTTTTACAGTGTTGAAGTTGATGGACATGAGAGCTCAGGTTAAACTGGAAATCACTGGTGTTTAAGCTCCAGATGAGTGTGACGAGATACAGACAAATGAATCAATGTGTGGTTTTAGATTACCCTGCTTTTGAAACAGAAAGAAGGCCAACATGGCAGAAGTGTCGGGAAAAGAGTCTTCATGGTATAAGATGAAGCTGGAGGAACAGACAGGGAAATGTCATCAAGGGTCACAGTAAGGAATATAGATTTTATTCTAATAACTGATGCTTCACATATATAGCTTCACCTTCACAGTGAAAATTAGAGACCAGATGTTCATCATGCCTGGCTAGACTTCCCAGTGGCTCCCTAAAAACTCTCCCTGTGGGGATCACTAATACGATCTTTAAATTTAATGTGACTCAAAACTGACTACTTGGGAACACTTTTCTGGGGAATTAATTCTAACTGCCCCTTGAGCTCCCACTATCTGTTTTACCAACCTAGTTCCCTTCTTGAATGTCTGCTTTTAACGCGGCTTTGCTCTGGTCTGACATTTCCTCCTTTCCGTCTTCATTCTCTGTCTTGTGGTTATGGGTAAAATCCGTCACGGGTATCCTTCTGGCTTTTCCTCCATATACTGCTTGAGTCACAAAACATAAATTAAAATATGGTTAATTTCAGTTATTTTCCTTTTCTAATCCTCATAGACAGTTGAGGAATGTGCCGTATCTAGTATCTTGAGAGTCCTCTCCAAGGCGTGGCAGTTTTACAGTTCTTCAAACTGCTGGGAAACAGCAAAACCCGGAAACACAGAAAGGTAAATTAAATACTTTTCATGTCTCTTCAACTCAAATTGATCCCTTGACCAGAAGCCAAATGTTATTTAAAATTTGTACAGTATTTTGCAATTAAAGGTAACCCTTGGCTGCAATTTCCTGATAGTCAGCATTCAATTTAGCATATCCTGGCTTTTTTCTTTTCCCTATTTGGCTTCTCATACAATCTTCACACTTACTAAATTTTTTCCTTAAAGGAAACTTGCAGTATTTCAAACCCATGTATTCAGTTGTTCTTTGTGGAGTTGTGCCTTTTTAGAGAAATCTTTTCATTTTAAGAGCTCCCCCCTGAGAAACTCCTTAATGGTGTAGCACTTGCAGTAAGATCAAGTGTCAGCAGATGCCAGTGAGTGGCAGCTGAACTCAGGCTTCCTGGCGGCTGGGTTCTTATGGGCATTGTTTCTATTGTTATGCAGAGTCTTTGCTAGAATGTTGTTCATGTTCTCTGACTCCTCAGGGCAAGCGCTGGAGCTCACTGAAATTCCTTCATAAAAAGATAAGTGTACAACAGGAGAATTTGGATAATCTTACACTACTTTTTTCTCCCTTCTGACTGCTACCTCCCTCCACGGAAAGAGAAGGATGTGGGAAATAGAAAATACGAAAGTGGGGGTAAAAACAGAGGATAACAGACAAGAAGGGAAGGGGAAAAGTCTAATGGAGAAATGAGGGATGTGTAAGGGAAAGTTGAAGGAGAGGAGATAGATAACCTATATTGTTGGAGGAGGGAGGGAGCATGTAAGAAGGTATCTTTATTCCTAGGTATTTTGTTCTTTTTGATGTGATGGTAAATGGGAGAAGAGAATCTCTCTCTCTGATAGCTCATTGTCAGTGTATGGAAATGCAACATATTTCTATATATTAATGTTTCCCTGAAAAATACTAAAATATGTATAATACAACAAAATTTGTACCTATACTAAATTTATAATGGCATTGTAAAATTAATAAAATAAAAATACATTGAGAACTTGCCTACAAAATATAGGAAAAAAATTAAGCAATACAAGAACTAAAAAATGAAGGAATTAAGAACAAGAATTGAAGGAATAGAAAACAGCTAAATGGTGAGAGAACAATTAGTAAAACCCTTTTTCCTTCAAGAAGAGTAAAATAAATTCCCAATAATTTAGGAATTGAACAAAGTTTAGGAGAAAAAGAGAGGCCAGAACAATGCAGAGTATTAGGAATGATGTGGGGAGGTGTAAGCCCAAATACAAATAAATTAGAATATTTATTTTTAAATTATTAAGTTTAACACCATGAATTGGAAGGTTAAGTAAAAATGGATAATTTCTATCAAAAGAGAAATTTTCATATTTTGAGATGGCAGGATGAGTTTTATGCCAATCCCTTATCTTACCTCCACTGCAAAATGCTTCATATGGTAAAGAATATTATTAGATGAAAAACCAACTAAACCAAACAGCAACAGCAGTAGCAACACATCAACAATAAAAAAGTAGAAAAGAAATATAATAAATCCAAAAAGCCACTGAAAACATAAAAGGTTATTTTTGGTAGAAAGTAAACAAATACCTATACACATAAAACTGATATTTTTATATTTAAAATAAAAGAAGAAAGAAAGAAACTGCAGGCAAAATCAGGCACAAAAGACAATTGCTACAATGGAAATTAGTTGCAACGCCCAACTAGGCCAACTTTTTTTTTTTGTGGCCACGCCATGCAGCATGGCATGCGGGATCTCCCCTAACCAAGGACTGACCCCATGCCCCCTGCACTGAGAGCGCGGGAGTCTTAGCCACTGAATCACCAGGGAAGATCTAAGTCAGGTTTTTGACATCAGTGCAATTCATCTGTCCTGTGTAGCTTAGGCAAAGCCACAAAGCAGACTCATTCAAGGCAGGAGCAGTGAATTTGGGCACTGATGTCCACATGGTGGGACTATCCCAGAAATCAATGGGAAGACGTGATACATCCCAGTTCTCACCTAGGAACACCACATGGACACAAGGTCCCCGCTATCAGTCCAAGTAACTCTTCAGTACACTCAGAAATATAATCATCAACTATTTAAGAAAAATCTGTACCGTGATAGAAAGAAATCACATTCAGCATGTAAAACTTCAAATCCAGCAGAGAAAATAAAAGGATATGTGGGGTTATTTTTCTTGTCTGAATAAGGAATTTAAAAGGTTGGTGGGAGGAAGGTAATATAGATATGGATTAATACTGGCAAGGTTTTGTTTGACAAATATAGCTCTATTTTTTTGTTTTTAAATATAAATTTATTTATTTTAATTGGGGGCTAATTACTTTACAATATTGTATTGGTTTTGCCATACATTGATATGAATCCGCCACGGGTATACATGTGTTCCCCATCCTGAACCCCACTCCCACCTCCCTCCCCATACCATCCCTCTGGGTTAAATACACGTGTTAACACCTTAGGGGAAATACTTGAAAAATGGAATTAGAATCAATAACTTGCAGTTTGTTAGAGGCAGAAAAACAATGAAAAGTCCTTGAGAAAATATAATAAAGATACACATAAAATCCAAAAAGTAGAGGAAGGGGTTATTAGAATTCAGGATAAAGATAAATATAAAAGGATAGAGAATGTCCAAATAAATGAATAATTACAATCAATATGACTGAAAAAAAAAATCATGTAGTAGAAACAGATTTTTAAAATGTCAACAAAATAAAGCAAGCAGGATCAAGTAGAATTCAATATGAAAAGATTCAAAATCATAAAAATAAGTTTTTCATTTTGATAAAATAAACACTTATCCATGAAAATGTTATAGTCAATAATATTTATGTACCCAGCAAAACTGCTTGAAATATGTAAAAGAAAAATGATTAGCCATGGAGGACAAATTGGCAAAGCTACCAACCTAGTGAGGGTTTATTATGCCACTCTCAAAAATCACAGAACAGATAAGTAGATCAAAATAAATATATGTAGACTGAATAATAAAATGCTTGGACAAACAATTTGAATTCAATAGAAATGCACATTGTTTTGTGAATTCAAACAGTAAAATAAATTTATTTGTGCAAATAAATGTGCATTACTTTTAATTTCATAAGAGTGTTTTTTAAAAATACAAATGAGCATTCACAAATATTGATTATGAATTAGGGCTCAAAGGAAATCTCAACAAATTATAAAAAGTTGACATCCTATAATTTATACCCGTTAAATAAAATACAATACAATTAAAAATTAACAGCAAAATAGAAGCAAATGATTGCACTCACTGAGAAGTAAAACATGTGCATACATAAAACCCACACAGTTACAGGTAACTTTCAAATTCAAGAAAATGTAAAGACAGAAATGACAGTCAAGATGTAGAGCAGGACTTCCCCGGTGGTCCAGTGGGTAAAGAATCTGTCTTCCATTGCAGGGACTCAGGTTCAGTCCCTGATCAGGGACCTAAAATCCCACATGCCCTGGGGCAACTGCTGAGCTCATGTGCCACACCTAAGACCTGACAGCCAAACATAAATTAACTTCAAAAAAAACTTACAGCAAAGACAACACCCAGATGGTTTTAAAATAGTAAACACTGAATAATGTATAGCTTTAGAGTATTAGGGAAAAAAAAGAAATTTTGGAAATAAACAAACTGGAGACTTTAGTTTAAAAACTAGACTAGGCCAATCCAGTGATTAAAATCAGAAGTAGTAGATTAATAAACAGTCAAAATGATATAAAAAGGTAAAACATGGAATGAACCAAAAACCCAGGGAAGTTTTATTTATACTAATATGTATAATATTAATACATAATATTTATAAAATTTACATCCATGTGTTTGATTTAGGAAATCAATGTGGGTGGGTTATTTCTTACTGTCCTGACATTCAGGGAAGTGACTATGTTATCTATCCTTGGTAGAAGTTGACTTCTTTACAGTAGATAATTCCAACCATCTGACCAACCCTACCTTCAGAGAAAATGAAGAGCGTCATTTACCTGCTGAAAATGCCAAGTGCTCAGATGCAAGGCGAGCCTAGATGGCTAGCAGTGGACAGAGTGATGAATTGCCTTTCATACAGCCCAAAATAGTCTGTGCCCACTTATAACTTGAAGGGCCCTCATCCAGGTCCAGGGAGCTCTGCCAGGAAACAGACACACTAAAACAGCGACCTTGAATCTTGTCAGGCTGATAGTGGACCACGAAGAATCAACACAATCCAACTACTAGAAGATACGGGGTTTCCTACAGCAGACAGTGAGAGATGAAATACATTGGCTTTAAAAAATAGCAAAAAGTGTTGGGCTTACTTATTTTTATAAACAAAACCTTTGGTGTGCCCTATGAGTAGAAAGATGTGATGAAAATCTGTCTTCTTGGAATAAAAATAGAGACATATAAATTAAATATGCTTTACTCCTGGAATACATGCTGAAGTAGGAGTAGAGATAACTACTACTGGACCGTTTCCTTTCTTCTACTATTTTTTTAATCAAAAAGAAGCTTGCTTAGCTTTTTCTTTCTGATGAAGTAGAGAGCAATGCAGTGAAACCTCTCCAGACCTTTGATTTACACAGAGATTAAGAGGTGGATTGAAGCTAGATCCTTCACCACAGTCTATCCTCATCCAGCCTCACTCTTAACTAGAAAAGCTTGTATTCATTCTATAAGATTTAATTTAAATAGGCTTTATTTTTTGTGGTTTCTTTATTTTTTGTGGTTTTCTGGGTATTAAAAATGTTCTCCAGTTCTGGGTTCCTAAACTTTTTGATCATTTCCCAGATTCCATTGTCTTCAAACTTTATTTTTACATTCCTAATATGTTGCATGTTCAAAGTTAAACCTGATTAAGCATTCAGTAAGGATTTTGATCAAACTAGAGTTTGGATTCTACTTAATTGGGCCCACCTGGTTTAGGAATTGCTACAATAACAACATGGTATAGGAAGGAGACACTATAATGTACTCAGAATGACTAAGCCCATTATCTGTAGGAAAAACTACATGCGCTGCGTTTCCCAAAGATGGCTACATCAATTTATAAACTATCGCACGTACTTCTATTAAACTGCAATATTGACACCCTTGCATTCAGTTCAGTCCAGTCGCTCAGTCGTGTCCGACTCTTTGCGACCCCATGAATCGCAGCTCGCCAGGCCTCCCTGTCCATCACCAACTCCCGGAGTTCACTCAGACTCACATCCATCAAGTTAGTGATGCCGTCCAGCCATCCATCCTTGGTTGTCCCCTTCTCCTCCTGCCCCCAATCCCTCCCAGCATCAGAGTCTTTTCCAATGAGTCAACTCTTCTCATGAGGTGTCCCAAGTACTGGAGTTTCAGCTTTAGCATCATTCCTTCCAAAGAAATCCCAGGGTTGATCTCCTTCAGAATGGACTGGTTGGATCTCCTTGCAGTCCAATGGACTCTCAAGAGTCTTCTCCAACACCACAGTTCAAAAGCATCTATTCTTCGGCACTCAGCCTTAGCTGGTTTAGTCTATGTTTCTTTCCAATGAACCTGGGTCAAACCTTCTAACTAGTACAACCAATAAAATTGTAGACAGAAGTGATATCGCATGACAATCAAGGACAGGTCATAAAAGGCAAAACAGTTTCTCTCTGCCCACATCCCTCACACCCCCCCCTTAGAATGCTTGTTCTGTAGGAAACCAGTCACCATGCCATGAGAAAACTCAGACTAACCCATGTGGAGAGACTGACTACCTGGAAACATACTGAGGCCCCAGCTGACAGCCAAAATCTTATGCCAGATTTAAGAGTGAACAAGCCTGTGATGTTTCCCAGCCTGTAGATCTTGAGCTGTCTAGTTGAGAGAGTGGAGGCAGGATTTGCTGAACCTGTACAGATTGCAGATTTGTGCCCTGATTAAATATTATCATTCTAAGTCTCTTTCATTTAGGATTGGTTTGTTATGCTGCGCTAGCTCATTAGTACACATGTTGGGACCTGGGTGTTATATGCTGCCATAAGCAAAAACTAAAATGATGATAATAGCTTTGTGACTAAGAGATTAGACAGTATTTGGAAAGACCTAGAAGAGCATAATGGCCCTTTTAGAGGCTACCTGTGAAGTATTGAAGGAAAGGAAAGGAAATATTCTTGAAAACTGAAGGAAAGAGGATCCCTTAACTAGGTTCAGGAAGTTTAGCAACAATGTTATACATTATAATGTGAAAAGTAGAAAATGTATCTAATGAACTAGAGGGTCTCACTGGAGAGATTTCTGGGCAAAGGGTTAATGTTGTTACTTGGCTTCTTTTATATGTCCATAATAAAATGCAAGAGAGAGGCAAGCTAAAGAAATAGCTGTTCAATATAAAGGGACCTAGGCTTACTGGATTAAAAATATAACTCATTCTCAGTTTCCTAGATCCCCAAATTAAGGACTAGCTTCTGAGCAGTGATAAAATCCAGCGTGGGACTAAAATATGCTTTATAAAGACCTCAGAAAAATGTAAGGCACTGTCTTAGGGAGTCATTCAATCAGAAAAGGCATAATTTAAAGAATCTTTGCATTAAACAAAAGACCCTATAATGGCCACATCACACAGTCGACTTAGAAAGTCTCAAGTAGGGGAAAAAAAATTATTCTTGTGGATGCAGCTCTTTGTCTATTAGAGCTGATGATAGATTGATTCATAACAGATTCACAAAGTGTAAAAGGAATTCTATCACTTTGGACTCAAAGAGATAAAGTTGATATAGAATGAAAATAGACCTTTGGATGTCCAAATTACCTCTGTCAGAATGTAACTACAGAGCTACAAACACCTGTCATTTCTAATGGAAAAAGAACGAGGTATAAGACAGAAACAATGGGTCAGAGGGTGGAAAAAAGAATCAAGGAGAATATTGGAAGTAGGATGGGGTTCCAGTTTGGTAACTGGTATCATCGTCCAGTTGGATTTCAGAACTGGAGCTGCTAAACCGTGTGTCTCCCTTTTTCTCTTCTTTGAACAGGAAGCTCCATAGCAGTTAATGGATGCCTGCACTACCATTGCATGTTGGATGTCTAAAAGGCGTAGAACTTGCCTTTTTAGTTCACAGATCTTCAGATCTAAAGAAATTTACTTAAGGGCTGCCTTTGAGAAATTTCACCTGACAAACTGCATAGGATATTATATACAGTATCTGAATCTTGAAATGATGTCTTGTGATAAAGCTTGAGGGTCTTGCTGCTGCTGCTAAGTCACTTCAGTCGTGTCTGACTCTGTGTGACCCCATAGACGGCAGCCCACCAGGCTCCCCCATCCCTGGGATTCTCCAGGCAAGAACACTGGAGTGGGTTGCCATTTCCTTCTCCAATGCATGAAAGTGAAAAGTGAAAGGGAAGTTGCTCAGTTGTGTCTGACTCTTCGCGACCCCATGGGCCACAGCCTACCAGGCTCCTCTGTCCATGGGATTTTTCCAGGCAAGAGTACTGGAGTGGGGTGCCATCGCCTTAGGGGAGAGAAATAAGTGTATTTTGGGTATGATAGAGGAGGGGATTATGGAAGCCAAGGGATGAACTCTGGTAGATTATATTTTTCCGAGATGGAAGGACCAATATTTATCTGATCCCAAGCATTTTTCCTACAGTGTGGCAGTGACACTCCTCCATTAGGAATGAGTCTCACATCTGCCTTAATTAATAGAATGTAGTAGAAGTCACACTATGACTTCCCAGGCTAGATCACAAACAGCAAGGTGACCTTGACTCGGCCTCCTCTTTATTCTCTTTTCTCTGTTCATGCTCTCTGAATCTCTCTCTTTCTGAAGTTCTCTTTCTCTCTGGGACACTCACTCTCTGGGCAAGGCAGACACTGTTCTGAGAAAAAGTCCAAACTAGCCTCTGTTGACAGACTGTGTGGAGAGGTCACATGGAGGAGCCATGTGGAGAGGAATCTGAGCCAAAGCCCTCACCAAACCAGACATGTAAGAACTCAGACTTTCAGATGTTTACACTTCATAGCCTTGGAATCAGTTCAGGTTAATGCTTGTAGAAGCCAAACTTTCCCAGATTCTACTCCGACTGTAGACTTAAGGGCATAACAAGTGTTACTGTTTTAAGGGGTATTTGTTGTAAGGAACCGACACAAAAGCTGTGTATGTTGGGATGTTTACCTCCCAAATTTTTGAAAGCAACATGCCCCAGTTTTTCCAAATGTGGTGAAAAACTGGGGTCATATGTACCTTTATGCCAAAACATAGTAGCTCTAATCCCCCATCTGCTCAAGTAGAAGCTCATTCTTCTTCAGAGAAGACTCACGTCTTGGTCTTCTGTGTTCTCTTGCTTAAGAAAGAAGATGTGTACGTGTGTACACTTGCGCACATACTCACACGCGGTGGTTCTCCCCATCTGTACAATTCAAACCGTCTCCATCCAAAACACAAAAAATCTTTTCACACAGGAAATTTGCTCTTCAGAAACGCATCTCACTTGTATCTACCGGTAGGTACAATCCTCAGGCAGCAGCTCCATCTTCGCTATGAAAGAGGTGTTAACTCCTAACCAGAGTAACTAATGAAGAAATAGTTTTTCATCTGGGTTTCAACTTCTATGTAATGGCGATCTCCTTTGGGGCCCTGTGTTGGAATTTTTTCCCTGGACTGATCAGCTTTGTTTCAAGTGCCTTTTTTTTTTTTTCCCTCCTTCCCCCAGAAGGGTGATGGTCTTTATTTCCTTACATTAACTATTATTATTGAATTGAAAGTTCATGTTTTACAGCAACGATATCAAAGATTTTTGTAAGTGACATCATTTTCCAAATTTAGCAAACCCTTTCTAAAAGTCCAACGAGTCATGAAATTCTTTTGTTGGTTTTTCTTTTTCAGTTTTGATTGATCGATTGATGGACTGTGCTGGGTCCTCATTGCTGTGAGGGCTTGTCTCTAGTTGTGGCGAGCGGGGGTTGCTCCCAGTTGCAGCGAGCGGGGGCTTCTCACTGCTGTGGTTTCTCTTGTGGGGCACAGACACTCGGGCATGTGCGCTTCAGTAGTTGGGGAGCTTAGCTTCTTCACGGCATGCGGGACCCTCCCAGACCAGGGATCGAACCCATGTCTCTGACACTGGCAGGCAGACTCTTACCACTGAGCCACCAGGGAAGTTCCTGTTATTAGGTTTTTGGCTGTGAAGCATAGCACGTGGGATATTAGTTCCCCATGCGGGGACTGAACCATGCCCCCTGCATCGGAAGCATGAGGTCTTAATCACTAAACTGCCGGAGAAATCCCTGAAATTCCTTAAATTAGAAATTTTCTTCATGTTTCTAAATAAACCTTCTTAATCAGCTTATAGTATCATGCCTCTCTCAAGAAAATAAGCCTTTATGAATTGTTGCTTTACAGTTTTTTTTCATGTTTTTGAAAGTCTTTGTCCTTCAGTTATTAATCTTTGCTCAAACGTCAACCTTTTTTTCAAGACACTGTGGGAAAGCCCACAATTCTTGGCTTTCCTATCACAGGCATGGAAACCTGCTGAGGCCTTGCTCTTCTCCTTAATGGCTGGATGGAATGGCAACTCTGTGTCCTTAAATTGAGAACACCGTCTCTATGTGGTCATCATCAGAATTCTGCTGCAGCTTTGGAATAAAAGTAGTGCCTTCCAGTGACATGAGCAGAGACAGCCTGATAAGAAAACGGATCCTAATTGTGCAGAACACTGGGGCCTTTTGCATCCTACCGTTCAATGACTCTTCAGAAGCTGTCACTCAAGGGTGTCACTGGTTAATTGTTTTATACCCGATGATACGGTTGGTTTCATGTGCAAGTATCTTAGTCATTATCACAGTATTGACTCTATTTGTCACCTTTTTTTTTTCAGTTAAAACTAATATATATCATAGTTCCTATGTGAGTTTTGAAAACACGATTTTAACAGTTGTTTAGCAGTCAATTTAGTGAATTAATTAGGACTTACCCAACCATTCCACTGTTAGAGAAACAGTAGATTGCTTCCTATCTTCCACTGCTATGAGTACTACATATATTGCAAACTATTTAATATAATAGCCCCCCCCCTCAAAAAAATAGTGGACAATCTATTTAATCCTGTCAAGAACTAGAAAACCTCTGCTTCTTAACAGACACTGTCGTTTTCAGTCCTGATATGTTCCATTCTTGGTTTCAATGTCGCCTTCATTATACAAGAGAAACATTTCACTTATTCTTCCTAGGACCAGATACTTACCTTACTCACACTTTGCCAGTTTCATAGATGAAGAGGAGCTGCTTGCCTTAATGCTCATTTCTGTGACTGTTGGTGACGATGGACTCTTTTCCATGTCTTTGCTTATAATATTTACCAGTTTCTTTTTCTCTTATGAATTGTCTGTCTTGTTTACCTTTGCTAACACTCCTAGAACTAGTTCCCTACAAAGTCCAGGTGTGAAGCCGGGATTGTCAGGCCCCGGGCAACTTACATCATCTCTCTTTCATCTACGAATCTTAGAGATATAAGGCCCTTTAATAGACAAAATAATTAAAACTGGAAATCAGTGGTAATTCAAGACATGATTCTTGATAACAATACCAATACTTTTGTTGCTATTGTTGCATAAGTGACTTGATTATCCAGAGAGTATTAAATAGCAATGATGGTAGGAATTGTCATTTGATTCTTAATATTTATAGAATCATTTTTATTATTTTCATACTGTTAGCATCTTGAATATTGGTTCTTCGTATGCACCATTAGAAAGAATTTTATATTTTAGCAAAGCTTTTTGGTTTCTCTTGAGATGAATTTTAATTTGCTGGTTTTTTTTTTAATTTGGCCAATTGAGTTGATGTTTTGTTACAGTAAAGTTCTTACTACTTAATATTTCTGTTTAAAAGATTAAACTTTATTCAGTCATGTTTTAGTGAGCCACTAAATTCTGAGGATTTCCAAATCTATACTCATTGATCTACGGTTTTCTGTTTTTATTATCCTAGTATTTTTTGATATCAAGGTCATATTTCCCTTATAAATCAAATTGTTTTTACATTATTTATTCTGGGTTTTAGATCATTTTCCGTTGTGTAGAAATTTTCTGCTGCTGAATATTTATAAAAACAAGCTTTAATAATAAACAAGACCTGAGGCTTCACTTGGGCCACCTTTTAACAAATTTATGAACTGCTTTTCATGTTATGTATTTATTCAGTTTTTCTACTTCATTTTGTAATGACTTAGTAATTTGAATTGTTATTATTCTGTGAGAAATATTTGGTACGTGTTTCAGATCAATCAATATATGCCATCTGTTGTGTGTTTTTATAAGTTAAACGTCTCTTCTGAATTACTGTTACAATTCCTTTCCTCTTTCTCACTTTATATGCACATATTTTTTCCTTTTTATTACTTTGTTGGATATTTATTTTTCAAAGTACAGAATATTTTTGTCTTCTAATTTATTTTAACCTTTTTCATATGCATTATTTTATAAAACAAATTTATTTTCTTTCCTAAATTTCCAATGCACAATATTATTCCTATTTGACTATCATCATTACTATTATTAAAACATTGTCTTGACATGGACCATCTTTGAAGTTTTTATTGAATTTGTTACAATATTGTTTCTGTTTAATGTTTTGGTATTCTGGCTGGAAGGCGTGTGGCATTTTAGCTCTCTGATCAGGGATTGAACCTGCAACCCCAGCATTGAAAGGTGAAGTCTTAACCACCTGACCTCCAGGGAAGTCCCCTATCATTATTATTGAAATTTTCAATCTGTAAACTCAGCTGTTTCTGCACCTTTCCTACAACATACAACTCTAGATATGGTGCTTTTATACATGTCATTCACTTAAGCCAGAGTTTCAAACTCTGTGCTAGGCCATTACTAGATAATCAGAATATAATTATGACTGTGATATATTTCTCACCACTTGAAACCTATATGAGTGAAAAACAGATTGGCAAATAAGACTATAAAACATTATGATATTTATAACTATTAAAGCATTAAAATAATATCCACAGGGTCCCATGGAAACACAAAAGCACATGTGAGGAGTATTGTAAAATGTTATACAAAGAGCAAACATTGCATTTATTTTGCTTTTTTTGCCCATATCATCATCATGGGATTATGCAAAACACTTTACTCTTCTGTATTCTTTCTACCGCCTCTTTCTCATTTGATAGGATAATACTGGGATATGCCCAAACAGTGGTTCTGATCTATTCATCTATCTATCTGTCTGTCTGGCTATATATCTATCTGTTCACTTATCATTTATCTATCCAATTCAGCCATCCATGCAACTGCCAGCTTAGAAATCTCCTTTCATGCGTAGACTGCACACCCTGAGCTATGAACTAGCTTGAAGTAGCAGCATTCCAGTTTGGCTCTTATGGTGTATCCTGTTTATAACAGATTCCCAAATTGGTTTCCAAAAATGACAGATCAGTTCAGTCAGTTCAGGCACTTAGTCGTGTCTGACTCTTTGTGACCCCATGGACTGCAGCACGCCAGGCTTCCCTGTCCATCACCAACTCCCGGAGCTTTCTCACACTCATGTCCATCGAGTCAGGCATGCCATCTCATCCCCTGCCAGTTTCATGCCATCTCCTCCTCTGGAGTTTCAGCTTCAGCGTCAGTCCTTCCAAAGAACACCCAGGGCTGATCTCCTTTAGGATGGACTGGTTGGATCTCCTTGCAGTCCAAGGGACTCTCAAGAGTCTTCTCCAACAACACAGTTCAAAAGCATCAATTCTTCGGCACTCAGCTTTCTTCACAGTCCAACTCTCACATCCACACATGACTACTGGAAAAACCATAGCCTCGGCTAGATGGACATTTGTTGGCAATGTCTGCTTTTTAATATGCTGTATAAGTCAGTCATTACTTTACTTCCAAGGAGCAACTGTCTTTTAATTTCATGGTTGCAGTCTGCAGTGATTTTGGAGCCCAAGAAAATAAAGTCTGCCACTGTTTCCATTGTTTCCCCATCTATTTGCCATGATGTGATGGGCCTGGATGCCATATTTCTGAATGTTGAGTTTTAAGCCAACTTTTTCACTCTCCTCTTTCACTTTCATCAAGATGCTCTTTACACTATGGGGGAAAAAAAAAGTAGTTGGGACATCTCTGAGTCAAAGAATTACATTTTCTGTCAGATGTTAGAGATTTTAATGTGCTTTGAAATCTCTGAGTAGTAATGTAAAATATATACAGCTTTTCATATTAATTTTGTTATGGGTTTCTTTGATCTGGGACCTTCTTGAGAGAACAATGTTCCTTGCAATAGACTTAGGGAAGTTCTATTTTGTACTTCTGTGGTGTTGGAGAAGACTCTTGAGAGTCCCTTGGACTGCAAGGAGATCCAACCAGTCCATCCTAAAGAAGATCAGTCCTGAGTGTTCATTGGAAAGACTGATGTTGAAGCTGAAACTCTAATACTTTGGCCACCTGATGCCAAGAGATGACTCATTTGAAAAGACCCTGATGCTGGGAAAGATTGAAGGCAGGATGAGAAGGGGACGACAGAGGATGAGATGGTTGTATGGCATCAACAACTCAATGGACATGAGTTTGCGTAAACTCCCAGAGTTGGTGATGGACAGGGAGGCCTAGTGTGCTGCAGTCCATGCAGTCACAAAGAATCAGACACAACTGAGCAACTGAACTGAGCTGATGGATATACCAGGAGTGTGAATCCGCCAGCCTCAGAGAAGGAGACATAGAAAGGCCACTGAATTTATCTACATGTACTGGGAAATGTTAAATGTAGGATACATCACAAGTAAAACAAAAGGTACACATACATATAATAAAAGATATATATACAGTATGTAAGTATATATATACTATTTAAAATACAAATCCTGCTGTGCCTTGAGTATTATAAAACAAAATTGTTTTAATGAGACTTAACCTATGTGATATGTTACATAGAAAATAACTATTATACAATTTAGAAGAAAAAAAATTGCCCTTTGTGAGACAGTGAGCAAAATGACATGAACAATGTGAAAAGTGATTGCAAGACTAACTTTTTATTTTTAAATTGGTGAGACTTGGGATTCACATTTGCAGAAATCAAACTATATCTGGCTGAGCCAAAGGAATAATAAATTGAATCTACCTTAACCTGGATGACACCAAAGAGGGATTCACAGTGAGTAGACAATTTCTATATTCTTAGGATGTGGAAACCACTAGGATTGACTGAAGGTTGGTGATAATTCAGAACAGGAGAGCTATATTGGCCATCTTTTTTCAATGTAGAATATTATTAAACTCCATATAATTTCTTTATTTTCTTGAAATAATTTCAGAAGTAGAAAGTGTTGCAAAACTAGTTTCTGTATATGCTGTACATAGCTTCTCCTCATGTTAATATCTTATGTAAACACAGTTCAAATGATCACGACTAAGATATTAATAGCAGAAAAGTATTAATGACTAAACTATATACTTTATTTACATCTCTTCAGTTTTTCCACTTTTTAAAGAATCCTAGGATCCAACCTTGCATGATACATTGCCTTTAGTTGTCACATGCCTTCAATCTAAGTCATGATAAGTTATCAGTTATTCCTTGTCTCGGCGACCTTGACACTTCTGAAGTGGTACTGGTCAGGTGTCTTATAAAATGTTCTCTGATCTACATATGTATATGTTCCCATGATGAGGCTGTGGTTATACATTTTTGGAAGGAACAGCTGAGAGGTGATGGCCCTTTTACATTGCATCACAGTCAGGGGCATGTGATATCAATATGACAGGCGATGTTGACCTTGATCAGTTGTTTACAGCTATGTCTGCCAGGTTTCTGTACTATAAAGTTATTATCTCCCTTCCCTTACTTTGTTAGATGTGACTCACTACAGTCAACTCATGCATAAGAAGTGAGGAACTATGCCTCACCACCTAGGGAAAATATAAAGGAATTTGTGGACAATATTAAAACCATCAGAGTAGTTAAGAAGTGTTTCAAGACAGATATTTTGAAGACATGCAAATGTCCTTGTTGTTGTTCAGCCACTAAGTCGTGTCCGACTCTTTGGGAGCCCAGAGACTGCAGCACTCCAGGCATCCCTCCCTCCTCTGTCTCCTGGAGTTTGCCCAAGTTCCTGTCCATTGAGTCGGTGATGCTGATGCTATCCCTCCATCCCATCCTCTGCTGCCCTCTTCTTTTGCCTTCAACCTTTCCCAGCATCAGGGTCTTCTCCAATGAGCCGGTTCTTGGCATCAGGTGGTAAAAGTATTGGAGCTTCAGCATCAGTCCTTCCAATGAGTATTCAGGGTTGATTTCCTTTCAGATTGACCGGTTTGATCACCTTGCTGTTCAAGGGACTCTCAAGAGTCTTCTCCAGCACCACAGTTTGAAAGCATCAATGCTTCTGTATTCAGCCTTCTTTATGGTTCAACTCTCATATCATGACTACTAGAAAGACCACTATATGGACATTTGTTGGCAAAGTGATATTTTTGTTTTTTAATATGCTGTCTAGGTTTGCCATAACTTTCTTTCCAAATATCCTATTTCTTTTTAAATATTTTTTCCACTAAATCTGGCATTTATCAGTGGATTTTGTTTGAGCAGTTATTACTGTGGCATTCCAGTGGTGATTTTCCATTTCTGTTTACTTCTAGGTTTATTATTTGGGATTCTCCTATGAGGACAAGTTGCCCTTTATACCTTATTTATTTACTTATTTAATTATGCATTTATATATTTATTATCTAGGTTAAACCCCAATACTATTATTTTTCACTTTGTTGCTCAAATAATTTCCTCATTGCTCACCAGGAGCTTTTACAGATGGTTTCTTTGACTTCCTGACATACCCTCCTGCTTTTATGTTTCTTCTTTTTGACGCATAAGCATTTCCTTCATTCTGGCACCAAGATATGCCAGGATTTTCTTATACTAAACTTGTCTCAGCCATAGAATGGTCCATTTCTCTAAGAAGGACACAATGGTATTCGAAGATCAAGTTATTCTTACTTTTGTATCTATATGTTTTCATGTGCATTAAACAATGTAAGTTTATACTGATATATTCGACTCCAATCCAACATCATAGATTCATTCTAACATTACCTCTTTGCTTATCTGTTATACATCTTTCTGATGGTGAAAAACCTGGCTTTCAGTATCTAAATACATATGATTTTGTCCAAATATAGAGTATGTGTAAAGTAGGTTCAGAATAACTATACTACTCTGAGAAACACATTTACCAATCAACATACAAGAGGTAACTCTACACACCTACACACACACACAACTCTACACAACTCTGGACATCACCAGATTGTCAGTACTGAAATTAGATTGATTATCTTCTTTGCAGCCAAAGATGGAGAAGCTCTATACAGACAGCAAAAGCAAGAATTTGAGCTGACTGTGGCTAAGATCACAAGCTCCTTATTGCAAAATTCAGGCTCAAATTGAAGAAAGTAGGGAAAAACAATAGGCAATTGAGATATGACCTAAATCAAATCCTTTATGATTATACAGGGGAGGTGAGGAATAGATTCAAGGGACTAGATCTGATAGACAGAGTGCCTGAAGTACTAGGGATAAGAGGTTCATAACATTGTAGGGGGTGGTAACCAAAACCATCCCCAAGAAAAAGAAGTGCAAGAAGGCAAAGTCATTGTCTGAGGAGGCCTTACAAATAGCTGAGAAGAGAAGAGAATTGAAAGGCAGAAGAGAAAGGGAAAGAGATATATCCAACTGAATGCAGAGTTCCAAAGGATTGCAAGGAGAGATAAGAAAGCCTGCTTAAGTGTACAATGTAAAGAAATAGAGGAAAACAATAGAATGGAAAAGACTAAAGATCTCTTCAATAAAATTGGAGATACCAAGGAACATTTCATGCAAATATGGGCAAAATAAAGGGCAGAAATGCCAAGTATCTAACAGAAGCAGAAGAGATTAAGAGGTGGCAAGAATACACAGAAGAATTGCACAAAAAAAGGTCTTTATGACCGAGATAACCATGATGGTGTGGTCACTCACCTAGAGCCAGACATCCTTGAATGTGAAGTCAAGTGGGCCTTAGGAAGCAGTACTATAAACAAAGCTAGTGGAGGTGATGGAATTCCAGCTGAGCTGTTTCAAATCCTAAAAAATGATGCTGTGAAAGTGCTTCACTCAATATCCCAATAAATTTGGAAAACTCAGCAGTGGCCACAGGACTGGAAAAGGTCAGTTTTCCTTCCAATCCCAAAGAAAAGCAATGCCAAAGAATGTTCAGATTGCCATACAATTGTAGTCATTTCACATGCTACCAAAATTATGATAAAAATCCTTCAACTAGGCTTCAGCAGTACAGGAACTGAGAACTTCCAGATGTTCAAGCTGGATTTAGAAATGGCTTAGGCACCAGTGATCAAGTTGCCACATCCGCTGGATCATAGAAAAAGCAAGGGGATTCTAATAAACATCTACTTCTGCTTCAGTGACTATGCTAAAACCTTTGTGTGGATCACAAAAATCTGGAAAATTTATTGAAGAGATGGGAGTACCAGATCACCTTACCTGCCTCCTGATCAACCTGTATGCAAGGCAAGAAGCAATGGTCAGAACTGGACATGGAACAATAGACTGGTTCAAAATTTGGGGAGGAGTATGAGAAGGCTGTATTTATCACCCTGTTTTTTACATCATGCGAAATGCCAGGCTGGATGACTCACAAGCTGGAATCAAGATTGTTAGTAGAAATATAAAAAAACCTCAGATATGCAGATGATACCACTTTAATGGCAGGAAGTAAAGAGGACATAAAGAGCCTCTTGATGAAGGTGAAAAGCTGGCTTAAAACTCAACATTTAAGAAATGAAGATTAAGGCATCCAGTCCCATCACTTCATGGCAAATAGAAGAATAAAAAGTGGAAACAGTGACGGATTTCATTTTTTTAGGTTCCAAAATCACTGCGGATGGTGACTGAAGCCATGAAATTAAAAGATGCTTACTCTTTGGAAGGAAAGCTATAACAAGCCTAGTTCAGTTCAGTTCAGTCGCTCAGTCGTGTCTGACTCTTTGCGACCCCACGAATCGCGGCACGCCAGGCCTCCCTGTCCATCACCAACTCCCGGAGTTCACTCAGACTCATGTCCATTGAGTCCGTGATGCATTCCAGCCATCTCATCCTGGGTCGTCCCCTTCTCCCCCTGCCCCCAATCCCTCCCAGCATCAGAGTGTTTTCCAATGAGTCAACTCTTTGCATGAGGTGGCCAAAGTACTGGAGCTTCAGCTTTAGCATCATTCCTTCCAAAGAAATCCCAGGGTTGATCTCCTTCAGAATGGACTGGTTGGATCTCCTTGCAGTCCAAGGGACTCTCAAGACTCTTCTCCAACACCACAGTTCAAACGCATCAATTCTTCGGTGCTCAGCCTTCTTCACAGTCCAACTCTCACATCCATACATGACCACAGGAAAAACCATAGCCTTGACTAGATGGACCTTAGTCGGCAAAGTAATGTCTCTGCTTTTGAATATGCTATCTAGGTTGGTCATAACTTTTCTTCCAAGGAGTAAGCGTCTTTTAGTTTCATGGCTGCAGTCACCATCTGCAGTGATTTTGGAGCCCATAAAAATAAAGTCTGACACTGTTTCCACTGTTTCCCCATCTATTTCCCATGAAGTGATGGGACCGGATGCCATGATCTTCGTTTTCTGAATGTTGAGCTTTAAGCCAACTTTTTCACTCTCCACTTTCACTTTCATCAAGAGGCTTTTTAGTTCCTCTTCACTTTCTGCCATAAGGGTGGTGTCATCTGCATATCTGAGGTTATTGATATTTCTCCCAGCCATCTTGATTCCAGCTTGTATTTCTTCCAGTCCACCATTTCTCATGATGTACTCTGCATATAAGTTAAATAAGCAGGGTGGCAGTATATAGCCTTGACGCTCTCCTTTTCCTATTTGGAACCAGTCTGTTGTTCCATGTCCAGTTCTAACTGTTGCTTCCTGACCTGCATACAGATTTCTCAAGAGGCAGGTCAGGTGGTCTGCTATTCCCATCTCTTTCAGAATTTTCCACCGTTTATTGTGATCCACACGGTCAAAGGCTTTGGCAAAGTCAATAAAGCAGAAATAGATGTTTTTCTGGAACTCTCTTGCTTTTTTGATGATCCAGCGGATGTTGGCAATTTGATCTCTGGTTCCTCTGCCTTTTCTAAATCCAGCTTGAACATCAGTAAGTTCACAGTTCACATATTGTTGAAGCCTGGCTTGGAGAATTTTGAGCATTACTTTACTAGCGTGTGAGATGAGTGCAATTGTGCAGTAGTTGGAGCCCTCTTTGGCATTGCTTTTCTTTGGGATTGGAATGAAAACTGACCTTTTCCAGTCCTGTGGCCACTACTGAGTTTTCCAAATTTGCTAGCATATTGAGTGCAGCACTTTCACAGCATCATCTTTCAGGATTTGAAACAGCTCAACTGGAATTCCATCACCTCCACTAGCTTTGTTCGTAGTGATGCTTTCTAAGGCCCACTTGACTTCGCATTCCAAGATGTCTAGTTCTGGATGAGTGATCACACCATCATGATTTTCCAGGTCATGAAGATCTTTTTTATACAGTTCTTCTGTGTATTCTTGCCACCTCTTCTTAATATCTTCTGCTTCTGTTAAGACCATACCATTTCTGTCCTTTATCGAGCCCATCTTTGCATGAAATGTTCCCTTGGTATCTCTAATTTTCTTGAAGATATCTCTAGACAGCATATTAAAAAGCAGAGACATCACATTGCTGGCAAAGGTATGTCTAGTCAAAGCTATGGTTTTCCCAGTAGTCATGTATGGATGTGACAGTTGGTCCATAAAGAAGGCTGAGTGCTGAAGAATTGATGCTTTTGATCTGTGGTGCTGGAGAAGACTCTTGAGAGTTCCTTGGATAGCAAGGAGATCAAACTAGTCATTCCAATGGGACATCAACCCTGAATATTCACTGGAAGAGGAGCCTGTAGAGGTCTTCCAGGGTGACAAAAGTCAGATATGACTGAAGCACACTAGTGCCTGAAGCAGGCATAGTGATTATGTTCAATTCCTTTTGCCTTTAGCCTTATGATACAAAATCAGGTGGAAATCACTGTTTCACTAAGATAATTACGTAAGTTCCTTTCGCCCCATATGTTAGTTAGTGTGGTCATATTTTACATGTGTAATACTGTTAGATTCATTCGTCAGTTTAGATTACATTTTGAATTCCTGGGACCTACTGATTTTCTGCCTGGTGGTTTAGTTGCCAAGTCATGTCCTACTCTTTGTGATCCCATGGATTGTAGCCTGACAGGCTCCTCTGTCCATGGGATTATTGCAGGCAAGAATACTGGAGTGGGTTGCCATTTACTCCTCCAGGGAATCTTCCCTACCTAGGGTTCCAACACAGGTCTCCTGCGTCGCAGGCCTCTTCTTTACTGATGGAGCCCCCAGGGAAGCCCTGCTTTTCTGCCTACTTGTACTATCAACTAAGAGAGAAGTTTTGAAACTTTTCATCATTTTAATCATGGCTCTTACCTTTCATTTTAGTTTTACCAATTTTTCTTCATGCATTATGAAGCTCTTTGTTAAATATATCACTTTTGGATTAATGTATTTTTACAGAAAGTCAAAATGTTTTCTCATTAATGAATGTCCATCTTTGTCCTTGAAAATGTTCTTTGTTTTGAAATTTACTTTCTATGAAATTAGTATAGCTCCTTCAGTTTATTAAGGTTAGTGTTTACATGATAATTTTTTTCCATCATTTTACTCTTAATGTCTATTTTTTTAAATTTAATGTGATTTCTTAAAGACTGCAATAGTCAAGTCTTGCTTTGTGTTCAATTTGACGATCTCAATCTTTAAAGTAATTTATTATCATTTACTTTCAATGCGATTATAAATGGTGTTGGATTTATATTTGTTTATTTTTGGCTGCTCTGGTTCTTCATTGCTGTGTGAAGGCTTTCTCTAGCTGCAGGGAGGAGGGGCTCCTCTCTAACTGGGGTGCACAGGCTTCTCATTGCAATGGATTCTCTCGTTTGGGGCACAGGCTCCAGGGCAGTGGCTGCGGCACATGGACGTAGTTGCCGTGCACAGATCTAGTTGCCTCAAGGAATCTGGGATGTTTCTGGACCAGAGATCAAACCTGCATCCCCCTGCATTGGCAGGCACATTCTTAACCACTGGCCCCCCAGGGAAGCCTAATACTGGATTTATACCTACCACCTTGTTACCTGTTTTCTGTTTCTTCTGGTTCTTCTATTTTTCTTCTTTTCTAACTTCTGTTCAGTTATTTGAAAATTTTATTTCCTCTGTTGATTTATTATTTATACCACTTAAAATATTTTAGTGGTGGCCCAAGAGTTTACAATATGCATTTTTAAGTAATCTGAGTCTGCTGTCAAATAACAGCACACTGCTTCACACCAAGTATAAGGATCATCAGTTCAGTTCAGTTGCTCAGTCGTGTCCGACTCTTTGCGACCCCGTGAATCGCAGCATGCCAGGACTCCCTGTTTATCACCATCTCCCGGAGTTCACTCAGACTCATGTCCATCGAGTCCATGATGCCATCCAGCCATCTCATCCTGGGTCGTCCCCTTCTCCTCCTGCCCCCAATCCCTTCCAGCATCAGAGTCTTTTCCAATGAGTCAACTCTTCACATGAGGTGGCCAAAGTACTGGAGTTTCAGCTTTAGCATCATTCCTTCCAAAGAAATCCCAGGGTTGATATCCTTCAGAATGGACTGGTTGGATCTCCTTGCATTCCAAGGGACTCTCAAGAGTCTTCTCCAGCACCACAGTTCAAAAGCATCAATTCTTTGGTGCTCAGCCTTCTTCACAGTCCAACTCTCACATCCATACATGACCACAGGAAAAACCATAGCCTTGGCTTGTCTAACTCAATGAAACCAAGCCATGCCTGCGGGGCAATCCAAGACGGGCGGGTCATGGTGGAGAGGTCTGACAGAGCATGGTCCACTGGAGAAGGGAATGGCAAGCCACTTCAGTATTCTTGCCTTGAGAACCCCATGAACAGTAAGGATCATAGAGTATATTAAATAGTATATTCCCAGTCTTTTCACCCTTTGTGATAATGTCTTCATGTATTTTACTTTTAAACTTGTTCTACATGCACAATAATTTATATTAAATATACCTTAGGACATGAATTATCTTCTACAGGAATTAAACATAAGTACAAATTATGAAAGAATCTGTCTGCAATGTGGCAGACAGGGGATTGATCCCTGGGTCAGGGAAGATCCCCTGGAGAAGCAAATGGCTACCCACTCCAGTATTCTTGCCTGGGAAATTTCAAGGACTGAGGAGCCTGACAGGCTGCAGTCCCATGGAGTTGCAAAGAGTCAGACACGACTGAGTGACTAACACCTTCCCTTCACTTACTCTTGAAAAGATTATGAGTCTTATTTCACCACGCTATATTCTATTTCTAGTAATCCTTTTTCTAGATGCAAATTTGCAAATAATATCATATTTTCTTTGCCTCAAGGATTTCCATTGATATTTCTTGAGTAGATCTGTTAGCAGTGTATTATCAGAGTTTGTGTGTGAAAGAATGTATTTATTTCTTGTTCCTTTTAAAACAAGAACAGCTTTTAGAGCTCAGCTTAGTTACCATGCAGCAAAACTGACCTATTCTTGGAGTATATTTCAATGTATACATTCACATAACCATTAACATGATAAGGAAAAAGAACTTCACCCCTAAACACTACTTCATCCCTTTGTGGTAATTCCTTGGGTTTAGATTGTGTGCTATTTTCCAGAAATTATTTCTTAGTGTCTGCTTCCTTCTTGGCTTCATATCTTCCTTTTACTCTGAGCTCTAGAAAGATTTTGTCTCCTGCAGTTTCACAGTTAGCACTCCAGTGTTATCTCCATTCTGTGCTCAGGCTGTTGGGAGGCAGTAAGTGGTGGTTTGGGGGCAGGGTCCCTGATGTTTTGACTAAACATCAATCCTAGGTGGGTGTTCTATCCCTTCCTAGTCATCTGATACCTCTTTCAGCTTTGGTGCTGTGCCTAGCACAGATTCCTGCCTTTCATATAGAATTGGATTCTTTCTTATTTTTCATTTTTCTGTCTGCTCTACCCAACTGTAATGGATGCCCATAAGTTTTTCTGTGTAGAATTTTGTGATCTATTATTACTGCATTGAGGCTTTTAACCTCTGGAAGCAACAGGGAAGATGAGAAGACTAGAACTTAAATAATTGAATTTTAAAAGCTCATTTTAGGGTTTAACAGCTACTAGTCGCAATGAAAGAAGGATTAATGAATGTAACAAAGATCTGAGGAAAATATTCATGCTGAAGAATGGGAGGTAAAAGCAAGGAAAATACAAAAAATAGAGGCATAAAAGACATATGAAGTATGGTGAAGCAATATAACATATGTGTAATTCAACTCCCAAGAAGAGAAGAAAAAATGAAAATATGAAAGATTGATATTTTAACAGACAATAGCTTAGAATTTTTCATGAGATGCATATTCAAGAAGCTCAATATTAAACAGGAGAAGCACTTTGAAAACCATATATAGACACATAATAATACAGCCATAATCCAAAGACAAAGAGAAATATCTTTAAAAACAGCCTTAAGCCAGGGGTAGATAGATATATTAATTAAAAGTAGCAGCAATAAGCCTAATAGATGATTTCTTATTATAAATAATGAAAAAGGGAAGACAGCTGTATTATATATTCAAAATGCCGAAAGAAAAAAAAAAAACTATCAAGTTAGAATTCTATACCCAAAACAGCCTTCAGATATGAAAGAAAAACAAAGATATTTTCAAACAAACACACAAACTAGAGACTTTATTAACAGTAAGTTCACAGTAAATCTAATTTTAAAGCAAGTATGTTAGGGAGAAGGGAAAATTAATCCCATATAGAAGCTCAGGAGAGCATGAAGGAATAAAAAGCAATGGAAAGGGTTAAAATGTAGATAAAATTTAATGGATGCTAAGTCTATTAAAAGAATAATCATGTATTTCGGGGATCAAGTAGCAGCTGGTGGTGACAGTCAATCCCTGAAACTCCTGGTTTGGAGTTTCATCACTCTGATCTCTGCCTCTCATCACATGGTGCTGTCTCTGTGTCTTCACATGACATTTCCCTCCCCATTTATCTGCTTTCTCTACTTATAAGAGCAGTCATGTTTGGTTAGAACCTACCCTAATCCAGTATGACTTCATCTTAACTTGTATATGCAAAGACTATTTCCAAATAAGTTTATATTCACGGATTTCAGGGTTTGGAAAGTTGACGTAGCTTTCTGGGGAACTCAATTCAACCCATAATAGCCTCAAAATATGTAAAGCAAATATTAAGAAGCTAAAACAAAAAAAAAAATCACTAAAAGATGAAGCCAAGATCAATGTGATGATATTAACATACCATTCATCACTGATAAGAATAAGAAGACAAAACATCAGCAAGAATTTTGATTAAAATAACGATTAAAACCAGGCACCCAACAGCAATAAAATATACATTTATTCTCAGGTATATGTGGACTACTAACTGGGACCAACCAATTTATTGGATAAATAAAAATTCCAAGTCATTGAAAATTTCAAAACTGAGTGTAAAAGAGTTTAGATGCTACCATTCAGTGGAATGCCTTTGGAAACAATGATTTCAAAGATGCAGAGGAGAAGAGAATACAGATATAGATACCAACACACACAAAAAAAGAGAATATAAAATAGAAACTGGAAATTAGAACAAAAACAAAACAAAAAATATGAATGGAATGCTAATAACCTGTGATATATTAAAATCTGTGATGCCTCTCTGGATCTGTGATTCCAGGTAGATTTATAACCTTAAACATGTAGAATATAGGCAAGTTCTTTATTTCAGAAGTTTAAAGCAAGTATCAAATTAACCCCCCAAAAAGACAGCAGAAAGGACACAGGAAGGACTAGAACAAGCTTATTGAAATAAAAAAGAAATCTGTTTACAGGGAATAAACAAAGGCACAAAGTTACTTGAAAAGACTACTGTAATTGATAAACTTCTGGGAGCAATGGACAAGCAAAACGGATGATAAACTCCACTTTTAGAAATGAAAATCATTCCCAAAGAAACCATAGTCACTTTTAAAAGATAATAAGAGGATACCCAGTAATTTTGACAGTTTTGGTGAAACAAGTTTCTAGAGAATACAAACCATGCCTGACGCAGAGGCATGAATAACCTGCCTAGTTCTAGATCTGTGAAAGGAATGATAACCCCAGGACACGCACTGCCCACCATTCCACAGTCCTGCCGCAAGAACAACTGCAGGCTGACAGGCTTTCACCAGTGACCTCTGCCAAATATTTGTGAAGGAAAACACAGATTTTAACAAACTTGTCCAGATAATAGAATAAGAGGGAATCCTGCCCAGTTCATTTTATGAGATCAGCATAACTTGCTATCAACAGCAGACAAAGGGCTTGCAAGGAAGAGTAATCTCTTGAGGAACATAGGTGTCCAATTCCTAAACACTCACTATTAAATAAAATTCAGAGTTATTATAGAAAAGTAAATGTATTCTTTTAAATAGGTTGAACTTTTTGTGTGTGTGTTCCAGGAACTAAATTTTGATCAAACATTCAAAAATAATCACTATAATTTACCACATTAATAAAATAAAGGTGTGCAACCACATAATCATATTTAGAAGGTCAGTTACGGTTTGCTGCTGCTGCTGCTAAGTCTCTTCAACTGTGTCCGACTCTGTGCGAGCCCAGGGACGGCAGCCCACCAGGGTCCCCCTGGGATTCTCCAGGCAAGAACACTGGAGTGGGTTGCCATTTCCTTCTCCAATGCGTGAAAATGAAAAGTGAAAGTGAAGTTGCTCAGTCGTGTCCGACTCTGTGCGACCCCAGAGACCGCAGCCTACCAGGCTCCTCCGTCCATGGGATTTTCCAGGGGAGAGTACTGGAGTGGGTTGCCATTGCCTTCTCCTAGTTACGGTTTAGATAAGAGTTAATTAATAAACTATAAAGCATGCAAACTCATTAGTACACACACACATACCATTCCACTCGTGAATTCTTTATTTCATGTGTGAATCATCAAAAGTCCCGGGTGAAATAAAATTTAGATCTTAAAATTTGTTGGAATGCCTTTAGAAAAAATGATTTCAAAGATGCAGTGGAAAAGAGAATCCACATGCTAGAGCAAAGATGATGTCGGTGGGGGAATGGTTATTGAGCTAAACTTTGGAGTAAACTGCTACGTTTGATAGGATGCAAAATCAAATTCTAAGTGAAACTATGCCTGTTCCCTCCGATGGAACCCAGGGAAAGGATCAAAATTCAGCACAGAAGTGTACAGCTGAGCTGTGTCCGCTGCGTACAGCGCTGAAACAGGCTCAGAGACTTGGAAAACATCTCTCTGCACGAGGAGTAAACATGGCTTTGGGAAAGGGACGATTTCTCAAGTCCAGGGTGATGCGGTTACAGACAAATTATCTCCTGTCCCATGAAAAGCTTCCTGCGTCAGTGGGAGAGACCTGCGCAGCCAGGAGCCAGAGGTCGGAAAACTGGAGACTGTAGTCGTCTGAGCGGACCGACAGCCCCACACCAAACGCGAGCCGTGACGTCTGAGCATCGGCAGCATGGGAAACAATGGCTTGCACAAGTTGCTTCCCACACCTCCCGAAAATCTTGACAAAGATTTTTGGAAACCTAGACAGAGCTCCAGAAAATGCTGGTGGGTAGTCCTGAGTGGACTCTTCCGTTTCCCACTCCTACCTACTAATGGATCGTGTCTCATTAAAGTAAAAAAAATAAAAATAAAATTTAAAAAGTAAGCTACACACTTCATACACCTCGGTTGGTAAACTGCTAAGTGAGCATCCTAGGATGCAAGATCTAGTTGTAGAATTTTGGAGCCGCTGGGAATCACTGCAAAACTACAGTCTGCAGTCACAACTAGGAACAGGATCTGGGCCAAAGGCCAGGTAAGGAACAGGGGTGCAGCTTGGGCGCAGGGAAGGGCTGCATCCTGGGCTTCGGGGCCACGGTCCAGGTGCCAGCAGCAGCATGTCCGTGGGCTGTGAGAACTAGCCTGCTTCCATTCATGGGAAAGAGGTAGAGGATTTATTTCATTTGACTTCTCAAATGCTGTTTCACTTAGCCTACAAACCGGAGTGGGCCAGAGATCCCTGAGACCTGAGTTTGGCCCACAGAGTTCTTTGACCCCTTTACCAGGGCTCACTAGCCTTCAGAAATATCTGTCCATCAGCCCAGCACCTTCAAGGGGCCTCTCAGATCCTGAAAAGTTTCAGCTTAGAAACTTAGTGGTTCAAAGTTGATCCCAGAAAATGCGATTTATAAGGAGAAATAAGTACGGGACCAGATTCTCATCTACACTCTGTTCTCAAATCGGGCAATGCCAACTGACTTCTTCGAATCTAACCTGCAAGATGGCAGAGGGTCTCCACTGGTAGGTGGATAGCCTACTGGGACCTTCAAATGTAGCTTAGTTCCTCTTTTTATATCATTAATTACAAAACATGGAAGTCAGTATTTGTCATCCCAAAATAGGAATGGCCCATATGTTGGGATTTAAACATAGAATAAAGTTTGCGTGTCTCGCTCCCCCTTCCCTCCAAATCCATCCCCTCTGGGCTGACATATTTTTTGGTTGCTCTGAACTTGAAAATAGAATATTTGTGGCTCTGAGACTCTTCTTGTCTCCTTCTTTTATGGGAACAGTGTAACATACACTTCTATTTTGGACAGAGACCTTCTGTTTTGAAAATTTGGGGGAGAGAAAGGCCTGCGGCCCTTTGTCAATATAGCATATGTCAGCGTGAAGCAGAATTAATTTTCTGGAAAAGAGAATGTGTTTGTCTTTAACCTTTTAAGGTGTTGTAGTCAGGGACAGAGAATGGTGCTGCAGATCTCAAAGAAGCTGGTTCCGTGGATGAGTAAGGAAGCTGTGTAGGGAGAACCCAGGTGGAGGGTTCTTTACAGGGGGTCTGGGTACGAAGTGCAATTGACATAATTTCTAGTGGGTGCTCTGTGGCATGGTCACTAGCAAAGGCAGCCTATAAGCCATGGGCTCCCACATACATGCCACGTGGAACACCACAGACTCAGAGATGGCAGAGGCCTTATGCCGCCTCCGTAGGCCTATGCATGCTCTAACTCTATGCGTGTCCAGCTCTTTTGCGACCCCATGGGCTGCGGCTCACCAGGGTCCTCTGTTCATGGGATTTACCAGCCTAGAATACTGGAGTGGGCTGCCATTTCCTTCATGGGGATCTTACTGAACAGGGATTTGAACCCATGACTCCTATAGGCTTTATTATGTACAGATAACTTCTCATGAAATTATGAGAGTGGATTATGTTTTAAATCTGAGTTCTGGTTTCTTTGACTATCTTTGGGCAGAGGCTGCAGTGAAGAATTCAGGGGCTTTAGAACCAGACTGCAGATTTGGGGTACACCACCCATCTTATGGGGCTTCCCTCACAGTTTAGTCGGTAAAGAATCTGCCTGCGGTGCAGCAGACCTGGGTTCTATCCCTGGGTTGGGAAGATCTCCTGGAGAAAGAAATGGCAACCCACTCCAGTATCCTTGCCTGGAAAATCCCATGGACAGAGGAGCCTGGTTGGCTACAGTCCATGGGGTCGCAAAGAGTTGGGCATGACTAAGCAACTAACAATTCAACTTCAACTTCAACCCATCTTATGATTATACAGTGGAAGTGACAAATAGATTGATGGGTTTAGATCTGAAAGACAGAGTGGCTGAAGAACTCTGGATGGAGGCTCATGACATCATATAGCAGGCAGTGACCAAAACTACCATACCATTTGTGCTCATCTCACATGCTAGCAAGGTCATGCTCAAGTTAGGCTTCAACAGTACATGAACTGAGAGCTCCCAGATGTACAAGCTGGATTAAAAATGGAAGAGGGACCAGAGATCAAATTGTCAACATTCACTGGATCATGGAAAAAGCAAGGGAGTCCCAGAAAAACATCTACTTTTGCTTAATTGACACACTGAAGCCTATGACTGTGTGGATCATAACAAACTGGAAAATTCTTAAAGAGATGAGAATATCAGACGATGAGAAACCTTTGTACAAGTCACGAAGCAACTGTTAGACCCAGACATGGAACAAGGAACTGATTTAAAATTGAGAAAGGGGTTCATCAAGGCTTTTTTTGTCATCTTGCTTATTTAACTTATATGCAGAATACATAATACAAAATGCCAGACAGGATGAATCAAGCTGGAATGAAGATTGCCAGGAGAAATATGAACAACCTCAGATGTGCAGATTATATCACCCTTATGGCAGAAAGTGAAGAGGAACTAAAGAGCCTCTTGATGAAGGTGAAAGAGGAGAGTGAAAAACCTGCCTTAAAACTCAGCATTCAAAAACTAAGATCATGGCATCCGGTCCCATCACTTCATGACAAATAGATGGGGAAAAAGTAGAGACAGTGAGACTTTATTTTCTTGGGCTCCAAAATCACTACAGATGGTGACTTCAGCCATGAAATTAAAAGGTGCTTGCTCCTTAGAAGAAAAGCTATGACAAACTTAGAGAGCATATTAAAAAGCACAGACACCACTCTGCCAACAAAGGTCCTTCTAGTCACAGCTATGGTTTTTCCAGTAGTCATGTACGGATATGAGAGCTGTACCATAAATAAGACTGAGAGATGAAGAACTAATGCCTTCAAAGTGTGGTGCTGGAGAAGATTCTTGAGAGTCCTTTGAAGAGAAAGGAGATCAAGCAAGTCAATGCTAAAGGAAATCAGACCTGATTATTCATTGGAAAGACGATGCTGAAGCTGAAGCTCCAATGCTTCGGCTTGATGGGAAGAGTCGGCTCACTGGAAAAGATCCTGATGCTGGGAAAGAGTGAAGGCAGGAGGAGAAGGGGGCGACAAAGGATGAGATGGTTGGATGGCATCACCGACTCAATGGACGTGAGTTTGAGCAAGCTCTGGGAGGTGCTGAAGGACAGAGAAGCCTGGCGTGCTGCAGTCCATGGGGTTGCAAAGAGTAGGACACAACTTGGTGACTGAACAGCAACCCATCTTTTACGAGCTGCATTTTCTCCTTATGTCTAATGAGAAGGATAATCAGTAATAATTCGTTGTACAGATTAACCATAGCAGAAGGTACAGAATATATGGATTATATGTGGTCTGCTTTTATTATGAAAATATGATAGACATCCTCTGGGGGGAAAAAAAAAAAAACCTCTGACCAACCAGGTGTGATCATCATTCTTGACTGTCATTTTCTATCAAAGTAGGATACCAGTTCTCTTCTCCCCCACTGTTTTGTTTAATCAGCCAATCACAGATCAGAAAATATAGTCTTTATTTTTTTCTTCTAGTAAATGTGGTTAGCACACTAAATACAGTCTTCACAAGTTAGGCTTGAGTGTAGGTTTCATTTGAGGACACATACATACACACATCTGTAAAACTGGAAGCGTGCGTTTCTAGGCTTTAATCTAACTCCTCTCACTTTGAGGAATGAGGTGCAGAGAGTTCAAATACAGTTGGAGCACCGCAGAGTTGGAAATGACTCTAGAAGCAGTTATCTGATTGCAGATTGTATTTCTTCCACAGCTCCCTGATGAGTCAGTTCCTTTTCTTTGTTTATTCATCTCCAGAAACTGCCTAGTCCAGAGTTAGAGCCCAGATTGGTCCAGCATTTTCCTTTTAGTATCAGATGGAAAGCTGGCCTCCTATAACGTTTACTCTGCTTCCATACCCGGGTTCCTTGGAGAACGAGGATGGTCCTCCCACGTGCTCGTGCCTCAGTGATTTTGCGGCAGCTCCATCTCCTGCAGAGTCTTTCCTACTGTCACCTTCCCCACCCTGATGGATGCTCTGAACTAGCCCATCGTGTGGCACACAGAAATAGGAAGTGCGATTTGACATCAGACCGAACCTATGAGGTCAGATTTCTGATTTGCGATGTTAAGAGGCATCATTTCATGATGTGGATGAACCTAGAGGTTGTCATACAGAAAGAAGTAAGTCAGAAGGAGTAAAACAAATATCATATATTAAGGGATATATATGGATTCTAGAAAAATGGTACTGATGAACCTATTTGCAGGACAGGAATAGAGGCCCAGGTATAGAGGACAGACTTGTAGACATACAAGGGGAAGGGGTGGAGGACGAAATGAGAGAATAGCATTGGCATATATACATTGTGTGGAGAAGGAAATGGCAACCCACTCCAGTATTCTTGCCTGGAGAATCCCATGGACAGAGGAGCCTGGTGAGCTACAGTCCATGGGGTCGCTAAGAGTCGGACACGACTGAGGGGCTGAGAGCTATACACTGCACGTGTGCCTGCCCAGTCACTCAGTCATACCTGACTCTTTTTGACTCCATGGACTGTAGCCCGCCAGGCTCCCCTATCCATGAGATTTCCCAAGCAGGAATACTAGAATGAGCTGCCATTTCCTTCTCCAGGATCTTCCTGACCCAGGGATCGAACCTGCATCTCCTGCATCGGCAGGTATACACTGCCATCTGTAAAACAGACAGCTACTAAGAAGCTGCTGTACAATCCAGGGAGCTCAGCTCAGTGCCCTGTGATGACCTAGAGGGGTGGGATGTGGGGGAAGGGAGGTTCACGAGGGAGGGGATAGACGTATACACAGGGCTGACTCATGATGTTGTACGGCAGAAACTAGCACAACATTATAAAGGAATTATATTCCAATTAAAAAAAGCAAAAAAAGAAGTCATCACATCACAGGCATATTGTGAGAAGATGTAACAAATATGTCCATTTCTTTGCCTGTTTCCTTTTCTGGACCCATATGATTTAACCAGAGATGCATTGCCAGTTGAACTGTGGAGGAATAATTGGTAGGAGTTGGATCTTCTTCCTTGGTTAAGGATAAAGCCCAAAATTAAGAAAATGAGAAAGAAGATCTGTTATGTCGCATTCATTTTCCCCCAAAACTGTTGCATAATTACATTGCCTCGAAGCATATAATTAGAACTTATAATTCTTATCTCATTATAGTAGCTTTGAGCTTTAACAAATTTTAAATGTAAGCAATATTTGTATGGCTTATTATGTTTATAAAAGTGAGGAAAAAATAAAAAGACAGTGAAGTTGCAATTTAAGTAACGATTGTTTTTATTGCTCTCCTTTTCCCCACCCCTGTCTACAAGATAAAGGCAAGATCACATAGTTGTAGCTTGGCTGTGTGTGGGTTTTTTGGTGGTTGGTTTTTGTTTTTTGTTTTTTGTTTTTTTTTTTTTCTGAAAGTCACAAAAATAAGGCCTCGGCAAATCATTTAAAATGTAATTTTTTAAACAAACCTCACTGAAGGTCTATTAAGCACCAAATACAATGATAATTATATTGGATTTTTTTTTTTTACTTTTGTTTCATAGTACTAACATGTTTTCAATATCTGGAGACCAGAGGGGCTCCTACAGCTTCTGGCAAGTTTCAAGTGTAAGAGGCAGGGAGACAGGGCCCACATCTGCTTTGTCACAACCTGAGTCCTGGGCATGGACAAAGGCAGCTGCCCTGGCTGCCACGGAACTGTCCAGGGGCACGCTGAGGTTGCCCAGTGTGGGGAGGAGCAGGCTGAGGAAGGCATGGGATTGAGGTGGGGAGAAGATTGTGTACCCCCTTCCCAAGGACGGCAAGCAGGAGCATGGGAGCAGCAATTTCAGGACGGAGCAGCAAACACTACTCTACGGGAGGCTGAAAATATATCTGACATCTGATATATAAGACATCTGATCCCAGGTTAGGGGATGGTGAGGCCATGGGGTTTAGAGGCAAAGAAGTTTCTGTTTCCTGGTGAAGGTGAGAATCATAGACCTTATCAGGAACTCTGACTTGATTCAAAATGGGCCAGGAGTTGTATCCCACCACAGGAAATAGGAAAAAGTAGGGTTGAGTGAGGGCTTCCCAGGTGGCACTTGTAAAGACCCTGCCTGCCCCAAGAGACATAAGAGGCGTAGGTTCGATCCCTGGGTTGGGAAGAGCCCCTGGAGGAGGGCATGGCAACCCACTCCAGTGTTCTTGCCCGGAGAATCCTATGGACAGAGGAGCTGGCAGGCTGCAGTCCGTAGGGTCGGAAAGAGTCAGAGGGGACTGAAGTGACTTGGCAAGTGCAGCACAGCACTGAGCAAATGCACACCGAGTCAGGAGTGGTGCAGAAAGCCCATGAACAGACGGAAGGCACCCAGAGGGGCTCATCTCCTGACAGCCACTCACTGCAGCATGGCGCCTGGAAGCTGCCCCTCTGCTTGGGCCCACCATGGCCTCTTTCACGTTGGGAGGCGGATTCTAGCTGCACAGCCAGGTAGGCTAGAATCTGCAGACTCTGGGACTTGCTGGTGAATTACCTGCTATAGCTGGCAGAGCCCTGAGCTGGCTGAGGTGGACAGATTGTCCCTGGGCAAGTCCCGGTTCTGATGCTGGGGGACTGCACACGCGGAGCAGCTCCCGCATGAATGGTAAGGGGTGGCCTCAGCACCCCACTCTGATCTTCCTGCTCTCCTCCAACCTCATGACATTTCTCTTGCTCAGATAAGATGCTCACATAGGAGTACTGAAGATTAATTATTTTGTGTCAGAAGAGGGTGGTATTTCTTATGATAAAGAGTTTCATGTAACTGCTAAGTATTATTATAATTAGGGAGCTAAGCAGATACATCTATCCTGTATCTACTAATTAGGCAGGGAAGTAAATTAATTTTCCCCTATCCATGCTCATTTTGCCTGTTGGTTATTTTTATATCAAGTACAAGGAGAAAGCCTTATCTCTTTCAGTATGGATTGTATATGTTGTGCTCCTCTATCCAACCAATTTAGATAGAACTGGATCGACCGTAGAGAAATTTCATTTGGAGAAATGGTGGCGGGAGGAGATAAGACCTCCTTGTCTGAGTAAGTTATAAATAGCGGACAAATAAATAGAAAGCCCCAGCTGCTGTAGGGAGAAAAAAAAAAAAAGTGTGCGTTTTCTTCTCCTGTTACTGTATAATTAGCATGAGTCACTGTCCTCCTGGCTGGGAGTATGTGAGCAAGAGGAGGAGAAGGTATGGAGGAAGACAGCCAGGCCTGGGACCAGGGAAGGGGTCATTCTTCCTTGAGTTTCTCAGCGACTGGAGTTCCAGAACAAATGGTACACTGAAAGCATTTGGTCCTAGCAGGGCAGCCAGGAGGACTGGAGCATCGTTGCTTGTGGGACTCACAGACGAGACCCTCTGGATGTGGGTCCATGTGGGTCCATCCATGACATGTCACGTCTGCATTTCATTTCCTCTTCAAGGACTCGTTCCCCAGGACTTGTTTTAATAGATACCAACCCATGACCTTCTCATCACTTTTCCCTGCTGCATGTACCTTCTGGGGGTAGTCATCTGGTCCTCATTGGTATCCATGCTGCAAACTCAGACAAGTCCCTTCCCCCATCTGGCCTGCAGTCCCATTCCCAGATAGAAGCAAAGCTGCTTCAAGAATGCATGGAAACTACACCCTTCTGGGGAGTTACTAGAGAGGGGTGCTATTTACTCCTGTGATCAAGGGCAGTCATTCTACTGCTCTGTGTCTTCCTCCCTGTCTCTTACTCACTGCCCTCACACACACACAGTCACTCAGGCAAAGACGTCCTAGCTCTTGGAACCAGCAGGAACTCTATTGGACTGTCTTAGGCCTGCTGCTTGGACATGCTGCTGCTGCTAAGTTGCTTTAGTCATGTCCAACTCGGTGCGACCCCATAGACAGCAGCCCACTGGGCTCCCCCATCCCTGGGATTCTCCAGGCAAGAATACTGGAGTGGGTTGCCATTTCCTTCTCCAATGTATGAAAGTGAAAAGTCAAAGTGAAGTTTCTCAGTCGTGTCTGACTCTTAGTGACCCCATGGACTGCAGCCCACCAGGCTCCCCCATCCCTGGGATTTTCCAGGTAAGAGTACTGGAGTGGGGTGCCATTGCCTTCTCCAGCTGCTTAGATATAGCCCCACATAATTTTGCTCCAGTTCTGTTTGCTACTCCAAGACAGGATCCAGACTAAGGTAAGGTGAGCAAGGCATCTAAAGCACAAAATTTAAAGGCGCATTCATTTTCAGGAGCAGATACCTCACTCCGGATAATCCTGAAAGTGAGCGACTCCTTAAGTCTCAGGCTCTGAGTACCTCACTTACCTTATCCCAGACCCTGCTCTGCTGCAGGATTCCCCAGGCTTTACTTATTAGAGGAACTCTGGAGGGCTGAGGAGTGACCCCCAAGATACCTAGGTCCTAAACCCTGGAATTTGTGAATATGTTACCTTAAATTGCAAAACGGGCTTGGTAGATATTGATTAATTTAAAGAACTTGAGCTGGGGGAGGTTATCCTGCATTATCCTCTTGGCGTCTAAATATGATCACGGTGTCCTTATAAGAAGGAAGGAGAGAGACATTTGAGTACTTAGAAGAGAAAAGGCACCGCCGTGATTTTAAAAGAGAGAGCTGGTTTTAAGATGCTGTGCTATGGACGTCAAGGATCGAAGAAGACACCAGCCAAGAAATATGGAAAGCCTCTGGAACTGCGCAAAGGCAAGGAACAGATGTCCCATAGGGCTTTCATAGGAAGCATGATCTCTTTGATTTTTACCCACTAAGAACCATAAGAGAATAAATGTGTATTTTTTAAGCTGCTGCTTTTGGGGTGATTTATTACAGCAGTCATGAGAAATGAATTGGAAACCCAGCTCCTACACTTGGCTTCCCCTAAACCATCTGGGACGCTTTTCATCATGCTCCCCAAACACAGAATAGGATAGACGGATACAAACCTCACGCCCACACCCACTAAAGCTGAACTCTCACTTTCCCTTCAGACGCTGACCCAATCTTTACCCTGTTGCTGGAGATGGGGCTTCTGCCACTCCACAGCTCAGAATTTGACAGAGGTGGAAGGCCTGCATAGGAGGCGACAATGGGGGAATTTTGGTAAATATCACAGCAAGCTTTATCTCCAAGAAGACAGCGAGCAAAGCATTTTCTATACTAAGATATTTACCCATGAGGCAGTCCAGTTCACCCTCAGTATGCAAATAAATAGAGAATGAGAGAGTTAACTTATTTGTTCTAACCTCACAGTTAATAAGCAGCAAAACAAGATTCTCTTTTCTCCTCTTATTTTTTCCTTCAAGCCAGGAATTTAGAGCCCCCTCCTGGAGCTTATAAGATCTGGAACTTCACATCTGCTGCCTATAATGAGTCCTGGACCAGGGACAATACATCCTGGGGTCCACAGTGATGCAGCTGTGTTGGCATTGTCATGCCTCTGTCAGTTATTGGCAGTGGGGGGCAAGAGGGGGTGGTGGTGGTGGTGGGGTGGTGGTAGAGTTTAAGCTCTTATGGCACTTAGGAGGCCCTCTGTGACATGGCCCTAGCCCCCTGCTTCACTGGGCATGGTAGCTGTACCCTGGTCTTTGTGCTGCTTGCCACAGCCTCCCCACAACCTCTGGCACCAGTTTATATCACTAAAAGAATCATGCCTCCTCATCCTCCCTGGTTCTGCAAACACACAGGCTTTGGCACATGGGTCTCTCTGTTCGGCAAGTGCCAAATCAAGTGTCCTCTTTGGCTGAATCTCTTCGGGTACCCTTCGGGAAGGGCGAGGGTGCCCTTCCAGGTGCCCCAGAGTTCCCATCAGAAGCCCTTTCTCACTGCCCCATGCTTGTTTAGACTCTTTCCTACTGCAATAGCCAGACTGCATCTTAAAAGTTCTGTATCTTTCCCATAAGCAATTTGCATAGTGCCCAGTATATAAAACGTCACTCAATAAATGTTTGTTCAATGAGTGAATAAATGAAAGTGAAAGTGTTAGTCATTCAGTCAAGTGCAACACTTTGCGACCCCATGGACTGTAGCCCGCTAGGCTCCTCTGTCCATGGAATTCTCTAGGCAAGGATACTAGAGTAGGTAGCCGTTCCTTTTCTAGGGGATCCTCCCAACCCAGGGATCAAACCCAAGTCTCCCACATTGCAGGCAGATTCTTTACCATCTGAGCCACCAGGTAAGCCCCTAGTAAATGAATACATAAGTATAATAAAGTAGAATTATTATTGATAGAAAATTCATTCTGGCATCTCTGCAGACCATTATCTAAGACTTGCCCCAGGGTAAGATAAAGCCTAAGAGAATATTTTGGAGGATAAATTCCAGTCTGACCCTTTGGAAACAGGGTGAGGTAGGGCTGCAGCGATTTTTTTCTTCTCCCTGGTTTGCCTTTCATTTCAGTAGCTGCACTCTATCTCACCAATTGTGGAGCAGTGTATCTTATAGATGGAGCACATTGAATAGAATGAGTGTGCTGGGCAGATTATGTGGAGAACTGAAAATGAACATCAATTTACTTGAACCTGAATATAAAAGTTTCATGGGAAGAAAAGTCAGTAATGTGAATTTTCCCTTGAACCCGGAGGTAGATGAATGGATGAGACTATATAGTGATACTATGAGAACATGTCACAGAATCTGGGAGAGGGGAAGACACTCGTGGGGCAGAGAGGGAAATCCTGAACAAGGAAATACAACTGGAGCCTCCTTCTTCTTCCTCCTTTGCTTTCGTCCGCTTACTGTCAGCGCGAGCTTGTCCTAAGGTGGACCTAGTTCGCGAAACTCCTGTTGTAAGAGTATGGTCTCTCAGCTTTTTGTCTTAATGACTATATATCTTAGTCCCAAAATTCTATAATTTCTTTTTTTTATTTTTTATTGAAGTAGAATTGATTTACAGTGTCGTATTAGTTTCAAGTGTCCAGCAAAGTGATTCAGTTTCACATACGTATATGGATCTATTTTTTAGATTCTCTATAGGTGATTGCAAAATGCTGAGTACAGTTCTCTGTGCTATATGGCAGATCCTTGTTGGTTATCTATTTTACACATAATGATGTGAATAAAGTGCTACCAAATTCCTAATCTGTCCCTCTCCCCTTTCCTCTTTGATAACCATACATTTGTTTTCTATGTCTATGGGTCTATTTCTGGTTTGTATATAAGCTCATTTGTATATTTTCTTGTAGATTCCACATATAAGCAATATTGTATGGCATTTGCTTTTCTCTGTCTGACTTGCTTCACTTATTATGACAGTCTCTAGGTCCCTCCATGTTGCTACAAATGGCATTATTTAATTCTCTTTTATGACTGGGTCCACTGGGGTTTCCCTAGTGGCTCAGCAGAAAAGAATCTGCCTGAAATACAGGAGACACCGGCAAGAAATGTGGATTTGACCCCCCGGTCGGGAAGATCTCCTGGAAAAGAAAATGGCAACCCGCTCCAGTTTTCTTGGCTGGAGAACCCCATGGACAGAGAAGCCTGGCGGGCTTCAATCCATGGAGTCGCAAGAGTTGGACACAACATGACAGCAATAATCCTGTGTGTGTGTGTGTGTGTGTGTGTGTGTGCCACATCTTTACTTGCTCATCTGCTGATGGACATTTAGGTTGCTTCCATGTCTTGGCTATTGTAAATAGTGGTGCAGTGAACACTGGGGTGCATGTCTTTTTGAATTACATATATTTTTCAGATACATGTACAGAAATGGGACTGCTGGATTATACGGTAGCTCTAATTTTTGTTTCTTAAGGAACCTCCATACTTTTCTCCTTAGTAGTTGCACCAGTTTACATTCCCACCAACAGTGTAAGAGGGTTCCCAGTTTTCCAACCCCTCTCCAGCAAGTATTATTTGTAGACTTTCTGATGATGGCTGTTCTGATTGGTATGTGATATGTAGTTTGGTTTGCATTTTCCTGCTGATTAGTGAATGTGAGCATCTTTTCATGAGTGTTTTGGCCATCTGAATGTCTTCTGTAAAAATCTGCAATTTCAGAAGTTAGGAAGTCTGGGAAGGTGGGAGTTGAGGGAATAATGACAAGTTGAGTGAGGAATAGGTTCCAATCCTTGACCAGAGGAAAATAAACCCTGCAAAATGTATTTAGCCTAAGGATAAGCCAGAAAAGACCCTAAGTACAGAACCATTTTATATTTCTAGGTTTAGTGGTAGTAGAAACATGTAAGTCCAATGGAGGAGGGGAAGGAGCGTGGCCTCTGGGTCAGAGTGGCCCCAGGCGCACCTCCTAACTCTCTTAGCTGCTAACAGAGGAATAGGCTAACAGCCAGCCTTGCCTCACCTATCTTCACAGTTAGAAGTATGTTCATCTCCCCCATGAGGAACTGCTGTGGCTACTGTACATGAGAGGACACACAGGCTGTCCCTGCGACACGCAAGACAGAATCACACTGTGGAATCATAACAGGTAAGCTCCTCCTTCCCTGTGGACATGTGGCTGCTAATTCAGATGCATAAATACTACCATGTACCATGTTAATGGTTTATGATGTGCTTTATTTTAATGTTATGTCATCACCCTCCCTGACCCTTTCCTGGGAAGCTAATTTTGCATTTCTCTAGGTTAAGTTATAGACTTGCTACATTCCTTTTCAGCATTTCCCAACCTGATAGTTAGAGATTTGCTTCCCATAGTCTTCTCTCTCAAGGATTCAGGAGCTTAGGTGATAACATTGAAGTATGCCTGTAGGAAACCGACATTGTTCCTCAAGTCTTTGTTGAGTTTTACCATCCAAAAACTAGTCGTGAATGTGTCTGTATGGCATATATGTTTTTTGAGATATACATGTACATGCATATATGTGAGTTATACGTATATGCACACTCATACGTACATAAGTACTTATATATATAATGTTTTATATATATATAACACACACACAGTGCCTGTTAGTTTACACTTAGAGATTGAATAAGCCACTCGAGTCAATGGGAGCCCGGAAGCAATAAACCCAAATCCAGTATACTTGGCTTCTCTGAAATCTCTTGAGAAATTGGAGACAGTTATGTACAAAATGCTGTCCCTTTTGGCACTGACATATGCTTTGCTAGGGATTTTCTGTTGCAAAGAGCAGAAACACACTCAGAAACACTTAAGGAAATAGGAGGTTGATTATAAGAAGAGGGGAAAGTGCAGTGAGACCTCAGGGGAGTGTAAGCCCTCTAGGCCACTGACATGATCATCTGTCTCAGGCTCCTCCTGCTCCAGGGACCACACAACTTCTTGTTTCAGTGAAACTGACTTCTTCCGCCAGCTCCCTATTTGCTCTTCTGGTTTCTGTGTACTTGCACCCCTGGCCTTTGGCTTGCATGTGACGTGATTCCAGCCAATGCTGGCACCCACCTCTCGTCCCAACCCCACTTACATTTCAGAGCAAAATATAACACAGAAAATAAGAAAGGGAGATTTTTATTAGGTTGACCCACGTCCCATCTACTGTGGACAGGGATAAGATCAACGTCAGGGTAATGACATATATTCCATGAAAGACTCAAGCCAGAGAGAAACTGATTTTCATTTCTAGTGAAGGAGGTAAAAGCATGTGGTCCAAACTTTTTGAAAAGAAAAATTCCAGAAATTTCAGAACAGAGTTTAAAATTTGCTCAGAATTTTTGATCTGTATATTCTCCTGGTGGGACTGTTGAGTAAGAACATTATACCAAGTTTGGAAACAAATAGTCACAAAATTGTTCAATGAAGTATTAATGAAAGTGCAAAAGAAATTCTCAGTAATAAGAAAATGATCACTTCAATTAGAATGTGTTTCTGATGTATTATTTAACCATCAAAATGTATAAGGATGATGACCATCTCTTGACCAAGTTTTTAAAAGATTCTAAACTGTACATAGAGTAAAGTCTAAAATATGCTAAGGGTATGCAAATATAGAATATAAGCTGAGATACATCAAAATGTTTGTACCTTGTGATTTTGGTGTAGAGATCTGCATTTTTCTCCCCCTTTTCCCCCTAGTTTCGTGTTTTACAAATTTTGTATTATGAGTGTGTATTATTTTATACTAAATATTTAGACTAAGTCCTAGAACTTTTTAAGAGAACCCTTCTGGCTTCCTCTTCCATTTTCTCTCCCATGTATTTTTGGAAATATAAACCAAGGCATGTGAACAGAGGAGACATGAGCAGAGTTATGTTGATAGGAGGTTTAAGAAGCAAATCTGATGTCCTCCAATTTGTGGCAAGAAAAAAAAAAACCTAAGCAGGGCTTTCAGTTTGCCAAATTTCAATTAACCTTTGGCCTTTTTAGATATGTTAACACTTTTTTTGTCAGCTAAGTGATGATTACCCAGTTTGCTTGTCTCCAAACCCTCATTAAGGCTTCTCTTGAAGTCCTCACAAATTACAGCATTTGAGAGATGCATTCTGCTACACAATCATGGGAAACCTTAGAAAAATGTCATTGATCACTTGTTTCTTCTCAAGGATGAAAAAACTAAATTATGGTTATTGGAGGTCCATCAATATAGTCTGAAATAGCAACCATTCTGGCAGAATTTTTAAGCTGATCTCTGAAAAAGCTGATGATTATTTTGCATTATAATAATATCTTCCCTCTCTTCCTCCTGCACACATATTATCCTGGGAAGTCAGACTTCTTCATGAATGAAGAACTCTTACCTGCATACCAAATTTGAAAACTCCATGGTCAATACAGTATATTTTAATACCATTGGGGAGGAAGAAATGTCAACATAATACTGTTACAAGCCAAAAAGAACTGTCTCCTTCTGAAGCACATAGAACACCTACACCTATGCCTCTATAATTTGAAAACCTGTATTTTAGTTTATATGTTCATGTATTAATTTAATCAATAAGCATTTGCAGAAAAGCCTAGAACAGCTATCACTAACACCTTAACGAAACTGTTAGAAGAACTATTAGAAGACTATAAAGTACAGCTTTCACGCTGGGCCAGGTAGTCCTCTAGGTGCTAGGAGTATTGTAGTTAATGAGACAAGATCCCTGCCCATATGGAACTTCCATTCCAGTGGATGAGATTCAATACAGAATTGTATAGTATATGATATATATATGTATATATATATGCAAATATACATGTGTATATTTTTATATAGCCATTTTATTATATATACGTAACTGGTCTGGTATGTATATGTGTACTTCTGTTGAACCACAACCATGGAGATTGTGTGCTGCTAGAATGGATTTGGGAGTCATGTAGGCTTGAGTTTAAACCCCTGGCTCAGTTAGGCACTACATTTTTAAAATTAATTTTACTGGAGTATAATTGACTTCCAGTGTTTTGGTAGAAGTTTCTTTTGTACAGCAAAGTGAATCTGTTACACACGTATCCAGTCTTTCTAAAATTCTGTCCCCATACAGGTCATTAAGAATATTAAGTAGAGTTCCTTATGCTATACATTAGGTTCTTATTAGTTACCTATTTTATATACAGTGGTGTGTATATGTCAGTCTGTTAGGTACTAACTTCATGGACTTCAACAAGTGATTTAACCTCTCTGAAGAATCCAACTTAAAAATGGACAAAAAATTTGAAAAAGATCTCACCAAGGAAGGTATACAGATGGCATATAAGCATTTGAAAAGATATTCAACACCATATGTCATTAGGGAATTAGAATAAGATACTGCCGTACACCTGATAGAACGGCCAAATGCCAGAACACTGACCACGCCCAGTGTTAGTGAGGTTATTGATCAACAGAAACTCACTAACTGCTGGTGCGAATGCAAAGTGGTACAGCCACATCAGAAGACAGTTTTGCAGTTCCTTGAAAAGCTAAAAATACTCTTGCCATTAGCATGCAACAATCATGCTCCTTGGTATTTATACAGAGGAGTTAAAATTTATACCAACTCAAGAAACCTACATGTGAATTTTGAAAAGCAAAACGTAGAAACTTAGAAACAACCAAGATGTCCTTCAGTAGGTGAGTGAATAAGTAAACTGTGGCACATCCAGACAAGGGAATATTTTTCAGTGCTAAAACATGAGCTATCAAGCCACAAGTATAGATGAACTTTAAATGCATATCGCTAAGTGAAAGAAGCCAGTCCAAAAAGGCTATACACTGCATGGCTCCAACGATATGACATTCTAGAAAAGGCAGAATGATAGAGACAGTAAAAAGATCAGTGGTTGCCAGGGGCTGAGGAAAAGGAGAGATGAATATGCAGATCCCAGGGGATTTCTAGGGCAGTGAAACTCTTCTCGATGATACTACCATGGTGGATCTGTCATTATTCACCAGTCAAAACCCAACACCCAGAATCAATTCTAAAGTAAACTATGGATTTTGGGCAATGATGAAGTATCAGTGTAGGATCATTGGTTTTAACAAATGTGCCCCTCTGGTGCAAGATGTTGATAGAAGGGATGGCTGTGCACGTGTAGGGGCAGGGAGTATATATGTACTGTCTCTATCTTCCTCTCAATTTTGCAGTGAACCTAAGTGACTATAAAAAATAAAGTCTGTTAAAAAAGTGAAAATGTATTTACCTTTCATACTAATAATGCAAAATAACCAATACTTGTTTGATGTTTACTGTGTGCCAAGTCCACTTACTTACTTTTTATATTAAAAAAAAAACACACACACAAGATTCACAGTGGTTAGATCACTTGCTTAAGGCCACGAGGCTAGTACTGAACGGATCCAGGTTTTAAGCTCTAGGCTCTGTGACTCCCAAACCTGTTTTGGGAGTGTACCGTCTCCATGGTGTGTGGCCCAATAGAAACATATTCACACCATGGGTAGTAATGAACTTGAAGCAGAAAGGTGAGGATCTGAGGCCAGGCAGGATCTGCAATGACTGGCTGGGGCCTCACAAGGCAGAAATACAACCCTCACCTGAGCATTTATGCTATACCATGGGCCTGCAAGTATTCTTTTATCACCTCTTTTAATACTAATAAAAAATAATCTGTGAAGAAGGTGTTATGTATTCATTTAAGAGACCAGGGAACTGAGGCTCAGAATGTTGAAGTATTTCCCCAGAGGCTGAAGAGTTGGCTGTGGTAACGCTTGCCTTTGTCCACTCCAGACACTATGTTTAACTTGTTGGTGCTGAAATATTATTTGTACTTCATCAATTCACTTATCCAATGTACAAAAGGACTGAAGAAGATATTGTTCAAGGACACGGGAGCCGCAACATCACAAAATGGAACAAACAAGTCAAATGAGCAAAATTATCAGGAAGAGCAAAATCTCCAATGCTCAAGGGTCTAGACTCTGCTTGTTTTCCTCATTCTCCCACCTGCCCTCCTGGATTAGAGACACTTGGGCACCTCATGGGGCAAATCACCCAAGAATTTGCCAAGGTTTCAAGCTGCTCATTCCCTTTCTCCATAACCTGGGTCATGGATTCTCTCAAATGAGAAAATTAATTATTGTTTTTAACAATATGCATCTTGATTATTATTTTTATTCGTCTTGGAAACAGGAGAACCTCTTTGAAAGATTGGCAGGTCAGTGAATAGGAAAATAGGAGGGAGAGTTTCAGCTTTTAAGCTGTTCTTGAGAAACACTGCAGGCCATCCACCGAAAGAGGCGTTCGTCCAGAAAGCCGGGTGGTCAGTGTCACCGCAAGAGATGTGACAGAAGAGGATTTAGTAAAAGGTTAAGGAGAAGCAAGCTTCTTTGATTTCCATGATAATGATTCACAAGGTATTTCACATTACAAGGTATTTCACATTATTCAGGAAGACTCACAAGTACTTTGTTGATTTTAACCTGTGTACTAGTTCTTCTGGGTGGGAAGGAGTTTTCAAGAACACTCTCAACACAGATGCTCTTTGTTTCCATCTTTTAGTATTCGTGATATTGAGATTTCCGATACTCATTATTTTTATAATCAGTACATCTGGTAATCAGAAGCCTACAGAATACTCAGTGCGTGCGTGCAGCCTCAGTGGGGTCCAATTCTTTGTGACTCCATGGACTGAAGCTCCTCCAGGCTCCTCTGTGGAATTTTCCAGGCAAGAGTACTGGGGTGAGTAGCCATGCCCCCCTCCACGGGATCTTCCTGATTCAAGGAGAGAACCTGCATCTCCTATGTCTCCTGCATTGCAAGCAAATTCTTTACTGCTTGAGCCACTGGGGATAGGGCCTCTACTCAATATTCTTATCTAGTTAGTTAAATTTTTACTGGAGTGTAGTTGATTTATGTTTTCTTAGTTTCAGGTGTACAGCAAAGTGAATAAGTAATACATAAGGCAAAGGAGAAAAGGCAAGGTATACCCATTTGAATGCAGAGTTCCAAAGAATAGCAAGGAGAGATAAGAAAGTCTTCCTCAGTGATCAGTGCAAAGAAATAGAGGAAAACAACAGAATGGGAAAGACTAGAGATCTCTTCAAGAAAATTAGAGATACCAAGGGAGCATTGCATGCAAAGATGGGCTCAATAAAGGGCAGAACTGGTATGGACCTAACAGAAGCAGAAGATATTAAGAAGAGGTGGCAAGAATACACAGAAGAGCTATACAAAAAAGATCTTCATGACCCAGATAACCATGATGGTGTGATCACTCACCTAGAGCCAGACATCCTGGAATGTGAAGTCAAGTGGGCCTTAGAAAGCATAGTGGAAGAGAGGGAATTCCAGTTGAGCTATTTCAAATCCTAAAAGATGATGCTGTGAAAGTGCTGCACTCAATATGCCAGCAAATTTGGAAAACTCAGCAGTGGCCACAGGACTGGAAAAGGTCAGTTTTCATTCCAATCCCAAAGAAAGACAATGCCAAAGAATGCTCAAACTACTGCACAATTGCACTCATCTCAAATGCTAGCAAAGTAATGCTTAAAATTCTCTAGGCCAGGCTTCAACAGTACATCATCTGTGAACTTTCAGATGTTCAAGCTGGTTTTAGAAAAGGCAGAGGAACCAGAGATCAAATTGCCAACATCCAGTGAATTATCAAAAAATCAAGAGAGTTCCAGAAAAAATATCTACTTCTTCTTTATTGACTATGCCAAAGCCTTTGACTGTGTGCATCACAACAAACTATGGAAAATTCTTAAAGAGATGTGAATACCAGACCACCTTATCTGCCTCCTGAGAAATCTGTACACAAGTCAAGAAGCAACAGTTAGAACCGGACATGGAACAACAGACTGGTTCCAAATTGGGAAAGGAGTACGTCAAGGCTGTATATTGTCACTCTGCTTATTTAACTTATATGCAGAGTACATCATGAGAAATGCCGGGCTGGATGAAGCACAAGCTGGAATCAAGATTGCTGGAAGAAATATCAATAACCTCAGATATGCAGATGACACCAGCCTTATGGCAGAAAACGAAGAAGAGCCTCTTGATGAAAGTAAAAGAGGAGAGTAAAAAAGTTGGCTTAAAACTCATTATTCAAAAAACTAAGATCATGGCATTCAATCTTCATGGCAAATAGATGGGGAAACACTGGAAACAGTGACAGACTTTATTTTTCGGGGCTCCAGAATCACCTCAGATGGTGACTGCAGCCATGAAATCAAAAGACTCTTGCTCCTTGGAAGAAAAGCTATGACCAACCTAGACAACATATTAAAAAGCAGAGATATTACTTTGCTGACAAAGATCGGTCTAGTCAAAGCATGATTTTTCCAGTAGTCATCTATGGATGTGAGAGTTGAACTATCAAGAAAGCTGAGCACCAAAGAACTGATGCTTTTGAACTGTTGGAGAAGACTCTTGAGAATCCCTTGGACTGCACCAGTCAATCCTAAAGAAAATCAGTTCTGAATATTCATTGGAAGGATTGGTGCTGAAGCTCAGGCTCCAATACTTTGGCCACCTGATTGAAGAACATTCCTTGGAAAAGACCCTGATGCTGGAAATGATTGAAGGCAAGAGGAGAAGGGAATGACAGAGGATGAGATGTTTGGATGACATCACCAACTCGATGAACATGAGTTTGCGCAAGCTCCAGGAGTTGGTGATGGGCAGGGAAGCCTGGCATACTGCAGTCCATGGGGTCACAAAGAGTCAGACATGACTGAGTGACTGAACTTAACTGATATATATATCCACTCTGTTTTAGATTCATTTCCCATACATGGGATTACAGAGTACTGAGTACTGTTCTCTGCGCTATGCAGGAGGTTTCTATTAGCTGTTTTATATACAGTAGTGTATATATGTCGATCCCAATCTCCTAATTTATCTCTCCTTCCCTTTCCCACCTGGTAACCATAGGTTTGATTTTCGATATCTGTGACTGTATTTCTGTTTTGTAAATAAGTTCATTTGTACCATTTTTTTTTAGATTCCACATGTAAGTGATATCATAGGATATTTGCCTTTTTCTGTCTGATTTACTTCACTCAGTATGACAATCAGTAGGTCTATCCATGTTGCTGCAAATGGCATTATTTCATTCTTTTTTATGGCCCATCGCATTTATGCAGTACAGCTTCTTTATCCACTCCTCCGCTGATGGACATTTAGGTACATGTCATGTCCTTCCATGTCTTGGTTATTGCAAACAGTTCTGCAATGAACATGGGGGTGCATGTATCTTTCTGAATTATGTTTTCTCCAATATATGCCCAGGAGTGGGATTGCTGGATCATATGGTATTTCTATATTTGGCATTCAGTATTCTTAATAATAAGTGTTTCTCTTACTTTAGACTCCTAGTTCTGGAACTTCTTTGTATAATTTTCTGTCTTTAAAATCTCTGCCTCTTAATATCACTCTTGTACCTTACCTTTGGGGTCCACAGGCCACTAGCTTAGATGGATCATCTTTGTGGAAATATTTCTTTCTTAGAAGTCTTAGAAGCATCTACAGAATGGGGAAAATATAAATCTTACTAACATTTTTATTGTTGTTTAGTCACTAAGTTAAGTCCAACTCTTTTTCAATGCCATGGACTGCATGGACTGTAGCCTGCCAGGTTCTTCTGTCTGTGGGATTTCCTAGGCAAGAATACTGGAGTGAGTTGCCATCTCCTTCTCTAGCAGATCTTCCTGACCCATGGTTCAAATCTTTGTCTCCTTTGCATCTCCTGCATTGCAGGCAATTTTTTTTTTTTTTTCACTGCTGAGCTACTAGGGAAGCCCAACTTTCTTAGTACTGAAAAAAAAAAGTGTCAATAGATGAACTATAGCTTCAAATGCATTGCATGTTTTACATGTCTAAGTTTCCATTCTCCTTGCTTGATCGCTGTGAGAGCAGAAGAGAGCAAATGTCCTGGTCATCAGCACCACTCAGCTTCACGGTAGAGCTTCCCTCTGTCCCCAGGGCAACATAACATTCCTGAGGAGCCCTTTTTTGAATACGGGTCACCAGCGACTATGGGTCTTCTCATAAGGCTGCCACATTGTACTGCAGAGAGCAGCATTTTGGATTTATTGTTTTTGTCATCTTTATTTTAATATCAGTATTGTGTTGGTGGTCTATGACATAGCACAGATGTGGGTGTCCCTACTCGCTCTCTGACCTTGCATATAGATAAGTAGGCTGACCTGCGGTTCACTTAGAAGAACTTGAGATTTTATTAAGCACCCGAGTAGGCAATTTCACGTGCAGCACAGACCATACATAGCAGAATATAACTGCATCCCCATTCCCATTGTCCAATAACTGCAAACATGCTGTACCATGTTGTACCATATTTTTTATTTTTTAAACGGATGTTCATGATAATATTGTCCTTTGGGTGGTTTCCATCTTCCTTGATTTTGCATTACTCTTCTAAGATAAAGAATATTTAGCAGTTTCTTTCTTTGTGGTCGATTTTGGAATACCCTAAAGTTGTCCCTGGGCTTCTTCGGTGGCTCAGTGGTAAAGAATCTGCTTGCAAATGCAGGAGACATGGGTTCGATCCCTGGGTCGAGGAGATCCCCTGGAGAAGGAAATGGTAACCCACTCCAGTATTCCTGCCTGGGAAATCCCACGGACAAGGAGGCTGGTGGGCTACAGTCCATGGGGTCGCAAAAGAGTAGGACCTGACTTAGCAACTAAAGAGAAACAGCAACAAAAAGTTGCCTCTATTCAAAATTATAGACCATCCTGTTTAGTGTGTGCTCTATTGTTATGGGACTAGGTCTTACTTTAGCTGCTTGACCTATTCCCACCTGGACATGAGTGAGTTTGCCTTTTATTTTAATGAATATGGAGATTCCCACTGGTGGCTCAGATGGCAAAGATTCTGCCTACAATACAGGAGACCCAGGTGTGATCCCTAGGTCTGGAAGATCCCCTGGAGAAGGGAATGGCAACCCACTCCAGTATTCTTGCCTGGACAAAATGCACCTAAATAAAAAATTACAATTCAAAATGCATGTCAACCTGAGATTTATTTTATCACTATCAGTGACAAAATGGATATTGGTCTTCACAGACTGGACCTCTGGACATCGATCATGGATCAGGTCATAGCCATGTGCAGCACGTTGTCTGGGCTGCTGGAGCGCTCTGTTCTCTTGCCTTCACGTGGTCATGGGTCCAGCTGATTTAAAGAGCACAGTTAAAGCGAAGCAATCACAAGCTAGTGTTTTGCTGAGGATGTCAGCATGGGAAGCTAGATTTCCTGATACCAGAACCACAAGCATTTCACTTACTGTGGTTAATTATTAAGTGTCAGGGCTGACCCTCAGTATAGCCCCAACCACTTTTCCCTTGATCAGGGTGTGGGTGTGTGTGTGTGTGAGAGAGAGAGAGAGAGAGAGAGAGAGAGAGTGTGTGTGTGTGTTGTGGGGGATTGACGATGGTCAATACATTTTCTCTTTCAATGACTGTCAGGTAAAGAGCAAGGGATGAGGTGAGGTATTAGCAGTTTTTCGTTAAACTTAGGAGGTCTGAGATGGATATTCACACTGGTTAGCAATATGAAAAAAAAAAAATGTCTTCCCTGGGAAATGATGCCTTGTGTTACCCCCATATGAGGAAGATGCTTTGTAGTTTTTCATCTTTTACTGAATCATCTTTTCATTTTCTCTTTGGATCCCAGCTTGGAGGGATGTACCATCCTATTAATTTAGAAAGAAAAATGCCAAGTTTTATACACTGCTTAGGTAAGTAGGGATGGGTTTGTTACAGCATTGATAAATTGCTATAGCAACTGTGTTCTAATTGTCAAAATTTTCCCAAATTTCATTTGATTCCCCAAGTTTTTAAAGTGAAACAATTATTATGACTCCCAGAAATTAACATCTCAGTTATGGGAATGGCTATTTATTGGTTCCTGTAGCCAATACATCTCCTTCTGAGGTGTAAGAGTGCTCAAAGGTCTAGAAACAGTAAGGCTTGAATGATTTCACAGTTGATGCTTTGAGTGCTTTAAATGTGATGAATTCTAAAATAAATCCTGCTTTTGCTGAAATAAGTCAAATTTGGATGATGTAAACATGGGGCTAATTATCCTGTCCAATTGACTTTAAAAATTAGCCATTGCTTTAAGGACTATATAAGATATAGACTGCACTTCAAAAACAGCATTTCCTGATGAGTGAATTTTTTAAGCAGCAAAGAAGTGCCTCTCAAATTTGTTAAACTGATATAGAAACGGTAAAGAAGCATTTGAAAAGATGTTCTACATCATATTTCACGAGAGCAATTGCAATTAAAACAATGAGACACCACTATACACTTGTCTGTTGTTGTTGTTCAGGCACTGAGCCACGTCCGATTCTTTGAGATCCCTTGGACTGCAGCATGCCAGGCTTCCCTGTCCTTCACTATCTCCTGGAGTTTGCTCAGACTTATATCCATTGAGTCGGTGATGCCATCCAACCAGCTGTTAGATGTTACAATGACCAACCATCTCATACACTTGTGAGAATAACCAAACTCCAAAATACTGAGAGCATTTACTGTCAAAGATATGGAACAAGAAGAACTCTCGTTCATTGCTCATGGGAATGCGCAATGGTGCAACCACACTGGAAGACAGTTCATCAGTGTCTTAAAGACTAAACACACTCTCACTGCATGAGCCAGCAGTTGTACTCCTTGGTACCCAAAGAAGGTGAAAATTTATGTCCACACACAAACTTGCACACGGATGTCTAGAGCAGCTTTATTCATTACCAAAACTTAGAAGATGCCCTTCAGTTTAAGCGAGTAGATAAACCATGGTATATCCACACTATAGAATATTATTCAGTGCTTAAAACCAAACAATTACCAAGCCACAGAAAGCACAGAGATGGCTTCCCTGGTGGTACAATGGGTGAGAATCTGCCTGCCAGTGCAGGGGACACATGGCCAATCCCTGGTCTGGGAGGATCCCTCATGCTGTGGAGCAGCTAAGCCCGTGCTCCACAGCTAGTGAGCCTGTGCTCCACAGCCCAAGAGCCGCAGCTGCTGGGCCCTTTGTGGCGACTACTGAAGCCTGTTCTCTGCACCAGCGGCAGCCCCTGCAACGAGAAGCCCCTGCACCGCAGCTAGAGGAAGACCACACACAGCAACAAAGACCCAGCACAAGCAAAATCAATAAACATATATTTTTAAAAGTATGGATAACTCTTAAGTGCATATTTCTAATTGAAATAACCCAGTTTGAAAAGACTTCTTACTATATGATTCTAAAGCTATGCAGATAGTAAAAATATCAGTGTTTGTTTGCTAAGCGTTGTGGGGAAGGAGGGATAAATATAAAAAACGGGCAGTGGAACTCTTATTTATGATACCATAATGAGATACATACATATATATATATATATATATACACACACACATATATATATACATATATATAATTATACTGTTGTCCAAATCCATAAAATGTACACCATGTATGAACTCCAAACTGTGAACTTCATGTGATAATGATGTGTCAATTTAGACTCAGTAGTTACAACAAATGTATTACTCTGGTGGGAGATACTGATAGATAATGGTGGGGGGGAGAGGCTATGAATGTGTGGGGTGGGAGATGTGTAGGACAATTTTATACCTTCCCGTCAATTGTGTTATGAACCCAAACTACTCTAAAAACATAGTTTCATTAAAACTTCTGTATGCTGGTCCACAGGTATAATATCTAGAGAGATAATTGCCTACCTTGCTCCTCACATTCTTAAGCCTGTTAGCATTTGATAATAAAATCAAACCATGACAGAGAGTCAAGTTAAATATAAGCTGTAGGCCCCCTTGAAAGAAAGTGAAAGTGAAGTCGCTCAGTCGTGTCTGACTTTTGGTGACCCCATGGACTGTAGCCTACCAAGCTCCTCTGTCCATGGGATTTTCCAGGCGATAGTACTGGAGTGGATTGCCATTTCCTTCTCCAGAGGATCTTCCCGACCCAGGGATCGAACCTGGGTCTCCCGCATTGTAGACAGACGCTTTTACCATCTGAGCCACCACGGAAGTCTTCCTATTCTCTCCTTTGGTCATTTCTGTGTCATTCTATCCTCATTTTTCTGCAGAAAACTCAATGTAAAAATAGAATAAGTCAATATACTTCAAAGATGGTGTATTTGCTCTTTAATTCAGTTATTTGACAAACATATCGTATCTGTAAGATATGTCATAGTCTGCTGTGCTTTCAGGGGGATCTTGTGTAGAATAAACCAACATCACTCTTCTCAAGGAGGATGAAAAAGAGGAATATTAGATGAGGGGAATTTGGAAATAAAACACAAAGGCAATAGAAAAGATTTTAAAAGCCCAACATTTGTTCTTTGAGAAGATTAACAAGATAGACCTCAGGCAAGACTAAACAAGAAAAATCAGAAAGTACAAATAAATACCAAATGAAAGAGGGATAATTTAGACACATTAGAGATTTAAACATATTAAAACAACAATTAGAGAAGAGGAAACCAGACAGCATGCATATGACAAGCTGTTCAAACTCATTAGTAGTATGAAAAATGCAAATTAAAACAACAATGGGATATCTCTTTAAACCATGTAGACTGGAAAATTAGAAAGCTGGATGATGCCAACTGTTACCAGGGATTAAGAACCCTGGGAGTAAGAACCCTGGTTCACTGTGAATGGGAGTAGACTAAGGCTACCACCCAGGAGAGTAAGTTGTCAGTACCTAATCAAATTCAGGGGAAATATACGTCATGACCTAGCATTTACACTCCTGGCTCTACCTGCTGTGAGAGTTAATTTTACATGTCAGTTTGACTGGGCTATGGGATGCCCAGATATTTGTCAAGCATTCTGGTTGTGTTTGTGAGGGTCTTTTTGGATGAGATTAACATTTAAATTGATAGACTGCACTCCACAATATGTGTGGGCTTTATCCAATCATATGAAGGCTTGGATAGGACAAAAAGACTAACCCTTCCTCAGTAAAATGGAACTTTTCTTATTTGTCAGTCTCCAAACTGGAACATCCCCCCCCCCTTTTTTTTTCCCTGCGTTTGGACTAGAATTGAACAGCTCATCCTGAACCTTGGGGCTATGCCATCATCCCTCCCAGGTCTCCAGTCTGTGACTCCCCCTGCAGAACGTGGAACTTTTCAGCATCCATAATCATGCCAACCAATTCCTTATTGTAAATTTCTTGATATACTAACACACACACACACACACACACACACAAACACACACTAATCCTAAGGGTTCTGTTTTTCAGGGAACTTTGACTAATACACCAGCCAAAACCCTTATTTACCAGTACATACGAGGGCATAGATAAGGGTCCTTTTATTTATGGAGGTAGAAAGTGACTAGGTCAAATAGGATGTGGTCACAATGAACCAAACAGAGTGAAGATAGAGTGCTTAGTGAATAAAGAAACAGAAAGAGATGCATTGTACCATATCATTAGTGTGAATTGAAAATTTATGCATGTAAAGCAACAGTGTATCTTTTGCAAAATGCCTATTTTGCAAGGATACAGCTTTTCATATGAATGGAAAGACATATAGTGGATACATTAGAATTTTGTCTAATGTGGGTGAGAAAAATGATAGCAGGCCACATGAAAATAAGAGGACATGGCTAAATAATTGAACTAATAAACAAATAAGAGGAGAGCTTTACACAGGCCAGCAGAAATAATATACTAAGAATTAAGTAGTATGATTAACTTACCTTTGCACTTGAAAGGAAATAAAGAAATCTGATATTAGCTACAATTTAGTTAGATTATTTTAGCTTAGACAATTAAAAAAAAAATCAAGCATTCCAGGATGAGAAGCTCGCAAATTCTTAGAGTTGGAAGGGTCCCTTGAGAGCACTGGTCCAGTGTACCTCATGGTACAGAATATCCTCTCAAACCTCTCTAGGAAGTGTGTGTGCAGCTTGGGACAGAGCACCTAGGTAATGAAAAGCTCAGAGCCACCTACAGCAGAGATAATGCTCTCTTTGGGTAACTGACAGCTAGACTGATCTCCTTCAAAATGTGATTAAAACTCCGTCTCCTCGAGATTCCTGGCTGATTCTAGGCTTTAGTTTCCTTTTTCCTGATTTCCTTTGACTCATTAAGATGTTAAGAAGAGGTAGCAGTAATACACAGAACTATACAAAACAAAACAAAAAGCCTTAATGACCTGGAAACCACAACGGTGTGGTCACTCACCTAGGGCAAGACATTCTGGAGTGTGAAGTCAAATGTGCCTTAGGAAGCATCACTATGAACAAAGCTCGTGCAGGTCATGGAATCCCAGCTGAGCTGTTTCAGGCCCTAAAAGATGATGCTGTTCAAGTGCTGCACTCAATATGCCAGCAAACCCTAAAAACTCAACAGTGACGATAGGACCAGCAAAGGTCCGTTTTCATTCCAATCTCAAAGAAGGGCAGTGCCAAAGATGTTCAGACTACTGCATGATTGCACTCATTTCACAAGCTAGCAAGGTCATGCTCAATATCCTTCAAGCTAGGATTCAACACTACATGAACCGAGAACTTCCAGATGTACAAGATGGATTTAGAGATGGAACTGAAACCAGATATCAAAATGCCAGCATTCACTGGATCATAGAAAAACCAAAGGAAATTCAGAAAAACATATATTTCTGCTTCATTTACTACACTAAAGCCTTTGACTATGTGGATAACAATAAACCGTGGAAAATTCTTCAAGAGATATGAATACCAGACCACCTTACCTGCCTCCTGAGAAACCTTTTTGCAGGTTAAGAAGCAATAGTTGGAACCAGATATAGAACAATGGACAGGTTCAAAATTGGGAAAGGAGTACATCAAGGCTGAATATTGTCACCCTGCTTATTTAACTTATATGCAGAGTACATCATGTGAAATGCCAGGCTGGATAAAGCTCAAGCTGGTAGCAAGATTGCCAGGAGAAATATCAATAACCTCAGATATGCAGATGACATCACCCTAATGGCAGAAAGTGAAGATGAACTAAAGACCCTCTCAATGAAAGTGAAAGAGGAGACTAAAAAAGCTGCCTTAATATCCAAAATTCAAAAAATTAAGAATATGTTAGTCCTATCACATCCAATCCTATCACTTCATGACAAATAGATGGGGAAAAGGTAGAAACAGTGTCAGATTTGATTTTCTTGGGCTCCAAAGTCACTGCAGAAAATGGCTGCAGCCATGAAATTAAAAGATGTTTGCTCCTTGTTGGGGTGGGGGGGGGGCGACTATGACAAACCTAGACAGCATATTAAAAAGCAGAGGCATCACTTTGCTGACAAAGCTCTGTCTAGCCAAAGCTATGGTTTTTCCAGTAGGCATGTATGGATGTGAGATTTGGACCATAAAGAAGGCTGAATGCCAAAGAATCAATGTTTTCAAACTGTGGTGCTGGAAAAGATTCTTGAGAGTCCCTTGGACTGCAGGGAGATCAAACCAGTCAGTCCTACAGGAAATCAATCTTAAATTCATAACCATAATCTTTTTTTTTTTTTCATTCTAAAGGCTCATGGTATCTAGTCAGGACTGAAACATCAAATGGTTGTTTTGATTAAAAAAAAAAAAGGCAAAATTGTTTTCTAAGGAGCCCTTACCTGTAGCTTAGAAAAGAAGAGAAGCTCAAGGCAATGGAGAAAAGGAAAGATATACCCATTTGAATGCAAAATTCCAAAGAATAGCAAGGAGAGATAAGAAAGGCTTCCTCAGTGATCAATTCAAAGAAATGGAGGAAAATAATAGAATGGGAAAGACTAGAGATCTCTTCAAGAAAATTAGAGATAACAAAGGAACATTTCATGCAAAGATGGGCACAATAAAGGACAGAAATAGTATGGACCTAACAAAAGCAGAAGATATTAAGAAGAGGTGGCGAGAATACACAGAAGAGCTATACAAAAAAGATCTTCATGACCCAGATAACCATGATGGTGTGATCACTCACCTAGAGCCAGGCATCCTGGAATGCAAAGTCAAGTGGGCCTTAGGAAGCATCACTACAAACAAAGCTAGTGGAAGAGAGGGAATTCCAGTTGAGCTATTTCAAATCGCAAAGAATCGGACACGACTGAGCGACTGAACTGAACGGAACTGAAAAAATGATTCTGTGAAAGTGCTGCACTCAATATGCCAGCAAATTTGGAAAACTCAGCAGTGGCCATAGGACTGGAAAAGGTCAGTTTTCATTCCAATCCCAAAGAAAGGCAATGCCAAAGAATGTTCAAACGACTTCACAACTGCACTCATCTTACACGCTAGCAAAGTAATGCTCAAAATTCTCCAAGCCAGGCTTCAACAGTACGTGAACCATGATCTTCCAGATGTTCAAGCTGGATTTGGAAAAGGCAGAGGGACCAGACATCAAATTGCCAACATCCACTGGATCATAGGAAAAGCAAGATAATTCCAGAAAAACATCTACTTCTTCTTTATTGATTATGCCAAAGCCTTTGACTGTATCAGTTCAGTTTCAGTTTAGTTCAGTCACTCAGTCATGTCCGACTGTTTGTGACCCCATGAACTGCAGCACGCCAGGCCTCCCTGCCCATCACCAACTCCCAGAGTTCACCCAAATTCACATCCATCGAGTCGGTGATGCCATCCAGCCATCTCATCCTCTGTTGCCCCCTTTTCCTCCTGCTCCCAATCACAACAAACTGGAAAATTCTTCAAGAGATGGGAATACCAGGCCACCTGACCTGCCTCCTGAGAAACCTGTATGCCAGTCAAGGAGCAATAGTTAGAACAGGACATGGAACACTGGAACCAATGGACTTTCCCAGTGGATCCAAATTGGGAAAGGAGTATATCAAGGTCACCTTGCTCATTTAGCTTATATGCAGATCACATCATATGAAATGACGAACTGGATGAAGCACAAGCCCGAGTTATGACTGCAGGGAGAAATATCAATAACCTCAGATACTCAGATGACACCACCCTTATGGCAGAAAGAGGAACTGAAGAGCCTCTTGATGAAAGTGAAAGAGGAGAGTTAAAAAGCTGCCTTAAAACTGAACATTCAAAACCCTAAGATCATGGCATCTGGTCCCATCATTTCATGGCAAATAGATGGGAAAACAATGGAAACATTGACAGACTCTATTTTCTTGGGCTCCAAAATCACTGCAGATGGTGACTGCAGCCATGAAATTAAAAGATGCTTGCTCCTTGGAAGAAAAGCTATGACCAACTTAGACAGCATATTAAAAGCAGAGACATTACTTTGCTGACAAAGGTTGATCTAGTCAAAGCTATGGTTTTTCCAGTAGTCACGTATGGATGTGAGAGTTGGACTGTGAAGAAGGCTGAGCAATGAAGAATTGATGCTTTTGAACTGTGGTGTTGGAGAAGACTCTTGAGAGTTCCTTGGACTGCAAGGAGATCCAACCAGTCAATCCTAAAGGAAATCAGTCCTGAATATTCATTGGAAGGACTGATGCTGAAGCTGAAACTCCAATATTGTGGCCACCTGATGGGAGGAACTGACTCATTTGAAAAGACCCTGATGCTGGGAAAGATTGAAGGCAGGAGGAGAAGGGAATGACAGAGGATGAGATGGTTGGATGGCATCACCAACTTGATGGACATGAGTTTGAGTCAGCTCCTGGAGTTGGTGATGGACAGGGAAGCCTGGCGTGCTGCAGTCCACGGGGTTTCAAAGAGTCGGACATGATGAGAGACTATAATGAACTGAACTGAAACATCAAATAGAAATGAAATCAGATGAATATTCAGAACCATATCATTAAATCTGAGATTTAATCCATCAGGAAGGTCATTGCATTTTCTATCATTGGTGCCCATGCATTTAAAAGTAAGGATGATACAGCCTTGCTCCTATGAAGAATGCACTTAGATAAAGTATTATGCAGTAACTCAAGAGAAAAACACTAGATAGCTCCAGTTTCTTTAAACATGGTTATACAGTGACAGACGAGATGTTTCAAACTAACTCTTTCACTAGCAACAAATAAAAAAGTTGAGAACATGCAGAAAGATTTGTCTTAATAACATCAAAGATCAAACAAGATATTGAAGCTTACTGGACCAAGTCGCTGGCTGAAAATACAAGCAGAAAGTGTAGAACATGGGCTTCCCTGGTGGTCCAATGGTTAAGATTCTTCCTTGTAACACAGGGGACTTGGGTTTGATCCCTGGCCAGGGAACTAAGATCCCACATGCCTCAGAGCAACTAACCCTGCATGCCATAAGTATAGAACCCACAACTAGAGAGTCTGTGCATGACAACGAAAGATCATGAGTATCTCAACTAAGACCTGACACAGCCAAATAAATAAATAATGTTTTAAAGTGTGGAACAGAATGCTCTGATCAGGGATACCCTCCTAGGCGTCAGGAGGGAAGCAAGCAGGAGGCGGAGCTCTGTGAGCAGACGGGAGGCAGGTTAGTACTGAGTTCAGTCACTCCCTGACAGGGATCAGAGAAACTCCTCTCTGTCACACAGACACACACACACACATACACACTCACACTGAGATCCTGTCTCCTGCCTGTGCATCCCTAACAAACAGAAGTGAGAAGTAAGCAGAGCTTTCGGATGCCACTGGGGGTTGACAGGATGGGAGCTCAAATCCACCAGAGGCAGAAGTTAAGAGGAATACCTCACACAACAGAAGTTCTTAATTTTTTTCCCAAATATTCCCTTTGACAGTCTAAAGAAGCTTAAATACTCATTCTCAGAATAATTTTTAGATGCTTTATATGCATATAATTAAATACTTAGGATTACAAAGAGAAAACATATTTTATGTGGAAAAACTTATCAACATGTATATCACAATAAAACTTATTCTGTTTAGTGTGCAATTCTATGGATTTTGACAAAGCATACAATTCAGGAACTATTGGGATAAACAAGATATAAAATACTTCTATCACCTCAAAAATTACCCATGGCTCTTTGTTGTTACCTGCTCCACCAACCTCCAGCCCTGGCAACACTGGTTTGTTTTTCCCCTTCTAATTTTGCCTTTTTTTCTTTTTCTTTCTTTCTTTCTTTTTTTTTTTTACAATATCATATAAATGAAATCCTATAGTCTTCTGAGTTAGATTTCCTTCATTCAGTATAATGCATTTGAGAGTCACCTGTTATATTGCCAATATCTGCTGGATCATAGAAGAATCAAAAAGAATTTTTAAAAAAATCTGCTTCAGTGACTAGGCTAAAGCCTTTGACTGTGTGGATCACAACAAACTGTGGGAAATTCTTAGAGAGATGGGAATATCAGACCACTTACTTGCCTCCTGAGAAGCCTGTATGCAGGTCAAGAAACAACAGTTAGAACCGGACATGGAAAAATGGACTGGTTCAAAATTGAGAAAGGAGTACGTCAAGGGTGTATTTTGCCACCCTGTTTATTTAACTTATATGCAGAGTACATCATGTGAAATGCCGGGCTGTATGACTCCCAAGCTGGAATCAAGATTGCTGGGAGGACTATCAACAGCCTCAGATATGCAGATGACATCACCCTGATGGCAGAAAGAGAAGAGGAACTAAAGAGTCTTGAGGGTGAAAGAGGAGAGTGAAAAAGTTGGCTTAAACTTAACTTTCAAATAACTAAGACTATGTCATCAGGTCCCATCACTTCATGATAAATAGATGGGGAAAAAGTAGAAACAGTGACAGACTATATTTTCTTGGGCTCCAAAATCACTGTGGATGGTGGCTGCAGCCATGAAATTAAAAGATGTTTCCTCCTGGAAGAAAAGCTATGACCAACCTAGACAGCATGCTAAAAAGCAAAGACATCACTTTGCCGACAAAGATCTGGTGAAAATTACGGTTTTTCCAGTAGTCACACATGGATATAAGAGTTGGACCATCAAGAAGTTTGAGCACTGAAGGACTGATGCTCTTGAATTGTGATGCTGGAGATCAAACCAGTCAATCCTGAAGGAAATCAATCCTGAGTATTCGATGCTGAAGTGGAAGCTCCAGTACTTTGGCCACCTGTTGCAAAGAGCTGACTCATTGGAAAAAAAAACCCTGATTCTGGGAAAAACTGAGAGCAGGAAAAGAGAACCACAGAGTATGAGATGTTTAGATAACATCTCTGCCTCAATGGACATGAGTTTGTGCAAACTCCAGGAGATAGTGAAGGACAGGGAAGCTTGGCATGCTGCAGTCCATGGGGTCACAAAGAGTTGAACAGGACTTAGTGATTGGACAACAACAACAGTGATTTATATATGTGTATATATATATGTCGATAGTTCACTCCTTTTTGTTCTTGTGTAGTAGTCCAGGGTATTTACATACCATAATTCATTTATCAATTCCCTCATTGAAACACATTTTGGTTTTTCCAGGCTTTTTCTGATTAGGAAAAAAAGATGCTGCAACATGAAATACAGTTTTTGTGTGTATGTGAACATAAGTTTTCGGTTCTTTTGGGTAAATAAGAATTTTGGGGTCTACCTGTTTTATTGAAAACCTGAGGTTTTAGAGTATTCTTGAGGAAGTGGGAAATTCTTTTTTTCAGATTCTTAACACATACTGTCTTAAAAGGTGGAACTATTTTATTTATTGGAGGATTTTCCATGCTTTTCAATCAATAGGAGGAGAGTCTGATAAATTAGTGAGGTCACTGTGTGCTAATGGCTTTATTTTTAATAATTTCATCAACACTTAAAGAAAGCTTCTTGACTTTCATGATGAAGGGTAATCATTTCCCTTGTTCACCTGTTGATTCACCCTGTAAACATGTTCTCATCTGAACAGTGTGGTTATCTTATGGTGGATGAGGTCTCACTGGCTGGGCTCTTGTTGGTTATCATTCCATGTCTGGCATGAACTGATGCTCAAGGGCTTACCAAGGCTATCTCAGTCTTGAGAGGGATTCCTTAGATCAATGGCTAAAGTAAAGGCAGCCTAATATGAGTTTGTGGTGGGCAGGGGGTTGGGTCCCAGCTGAGCACTGGAGAGCTGTATTAGTTCTAGTTCAGCAGTGTGTGACTCTTTGAGACCCCATGGACTGTGTAGCCCACCAGGCTCCTCTGTCCATGGGATTTCCCAGGCAAGAATACTGGAGTGGTCTGCCATTTCCTACTCCAGAGGATCTTCCCAACCCAGAGATCAAACCCTGCTCTCCTGCACTGCACGCAGATTCTTTACTGTCTGAGCCGCCAGGGAAGTCCTGCTCTAGCTCTGGCACCAACTAACTACATGAGCTGACTGAGCACTTTTTCTCCATGGGCATCAGTTTCAAGGCTCAGACTTGAAGTAAGGGGCTCAGGGCACAGAAGTCCAGGAGGCAGCGATTCTCACAGCAAGCCTAAGATCCTGTGAGCAAGTGCCCTTCAAATTTTGCACCCTTGGTGCCTCACTACCCTTATCCCAGTCCTGGCATAGGTGATAATTCCTAAGATTACATATGTATCTGACCCTTTGACCCAGCAGTTTCATTTCTAGGAATTGATAACAAAAATGACAGACAAAAATATAAAACGAGATATGCTCTTGGCGTGCTTTGCAGGAACATTTGAAATATCAACAGACTAGAAACAGCCCAGATGACCAACAGTCCCCAGATAGGAAACTGGATGAATAAATATATATTATTCACAGTGGAGTACTAAACAGATGTGAAAAACAATGAGGAATGTCTCTATATGTTAATCTGCTGAGTTCTCTAAGCTATCTTATTGTCTGAAAATAAAGGAGAGAAGAGCATATAGCCTGCTATCTGTTATCTAAGAAAATAGAGAATACTAAATTTTATATGTATGTGTGTATATGAAATTAAATATAGTTGGGGAACAAATATCCTACAGAAATATCCTAGCAGGGACAGTGTTAGAAACCAAATGTCTTTGAATGTGCCTTGTTTTATAAGTTTAATTTCAGAATCAAATACTTGAAAAATTGAGAGTGATATGGAAAGATGAAATTAAATACTTGTCTACTGATGGCTAATCATTAAGAGTGGATCTATTACAACTGACTCAAAAACTCCAACTGTTTGACTAATGTCCTAGTAGGATATGTTCTCAGAGAGAAAAACTCAACAACAGTAAAAAAAAAAAAATCTCAGTTTTTTTACAGCAAACATCTTATTGCTGTTATTTATTATTTGTATTTGACTGTTTGTGAGATTATTGAGTATGTGTATTTGGGGATTCACTGAATGAGTAATTCTATGATATTCTAAATCAATTGTCCCTATGTCGTAGAATACTGAGATTCAGACTATCATTTATATATATGTTACATAAAATAGATATATAAGATAGATGTCTGAAAAGTGAAAGTTTTAGTTATTCAGTCGTGTCTAAATCCTTGCAACCCCATGGTCTGCAGTCTGCCGGGCTCCTCGGTCCATGGAATTACCAGGCAAGAAAACTGGAGTGGGTAGCCATTCCCTTCTCCAGGGGATCTTCCCAACCCAAGGATCAAACCTGGGTCTTCCTCATAGAGGGAAATTCTTTACTATCTGAGCCACCAGAGAAGTCCATATGTCTAGACAGAGATAAATATACATACACATACACACAAGAATATACATTCAGTTCAGTCTCTCAATTGTGCCCGACTCTTTGCAACCCCATGAATCGCAGCACGCCAGGCCTCCCTGCCCATCACCAACTCCTGGAGTTCACTCAGACTCACGTCCTAGTCAGTGATGCCATCCAGCCATCTCATCCTCTGTCGTCCCCTTCTCCTCCTGCCCCCAATCCCTCCCAGCATCAGAGTCTTCCAATGAGTCAACTCTTCGCATGAGGTGGCCAAAGTACTGGAGTTCCAGCTTCAGTATCATTCCCTCCAAAGAAATCCCAGGGCATTAAATACCTTTATAAATACACACATACGTGTCTGTGTATTTTCCAGCTCTGTTCCCGGAAAATGCCTTGGAAACCTAGTAAATCAATAGCAAGGAACAATCATGACTCACAGATTATAGTATTGAAATGACTTCTCAGAGTAGCCAGATCTCCTTTAAGAATGACTGCCTCTAAGTCTGGGGCAGTATAAGATTATCATGGAATATCTTTTTATACTGGATAACAAGAACTCTATCAACTGGGAGGGTCATGTCTAAGCAAATCTGAAGCCAAACTGAGTAAGTTGTTATTGGCAAAAGTGGTACAATTTGAGTATCACTTGCACTAATTTCTGCTATGAATTTAAACATATAAAAAGAGGTTTAAGACTGTAGGGTGAAGTATGATACTGAAAGAAAAAAAAAAAAAACCCTAGGTGACCACTGGAAACTAGAAAATAAAGGGAAAGAATTCAGCATATTATTATGTCTTCCCATTTTATAAGGTCACCAAAAAGTAGATGAGGCAATTCTTCTTTAGACAAGTATCTAGCTAATGCATAATGAAAAAAGGAAAGAACTAGAACATCATCATTATATAATATGAGTGTGTCATCTGACTCTTTGTGACCCCATGGATTATAGCCAGACAGGCTCCTCTGTCCATGGGATTTTCCAGGCAAGGATACTGGAGTGGGTTGCCATTCCCTTCTCCAGGGGATCTTCCCAACCCAGGGATCAAACCTGGGTCTCCCGCATTGGCAGGTTTTGGGTTCTTTACCACTGAGCCACTAGGGAATGTAATTTTAGCAGTAGTTAGTGACCAGTGCTTCAATATATGAATTGATTATGTGTTATATATAGACTCCTAGGGTGACTCAGACGGTAAAATATCTGCCTGTAATGCCGGTCACTAACTACTGCTAAAATTACATTCCCTAGTGGCTCAGTGGTAAAGAACCCAAAACCTGCCAATGCAGGAGACCCAGGTTCAATCCCTGGGTTGGCAAGATCCCCTGGAGAAGGGAATGGCAAGCCACTCCACTGTTCTTGCCTGGGAAATCCCATGGACAGAGGAGCCCCATAGGCTACAGCCCATGGAGGAGCAAAAGAGTCAGATGTGACTTAGCAGCTAAATAACAAGCCAACAACATTACAAAAAAGGGCAAATAAACATTCCATGTACCCTGATGAAATACACAGATCTATATGTAAGCTAGTTTTGTCCTCACTCAGATCAAGCCTGAACTTGATTAAGCCTCCAGATTCAATTTAGCAAAATATAAAAGACAGAACAATATGTTTAACAACATATTATGTTAAATAACAGATGTTAAAGAACAACGATAGGGCTATAATCAGGAAAATTCAGCGTATACAAAGCTCTACAAGATTAATGATCCCATTTCTTCAACAAGTACATTGTAAGGGGAATGGAAAAAATGGAAAGGAACTTGAAGTATGGAACATAGTTGAATATTGAGTCAAAGAACCTTTAAAAATGATGTTTATGATGCAATTGGAAACTTGAACATTGTCGTATTTTTTGACCTGCAGTGATGGTTGCTTGACTGTATGCATTTGTCAATACTCATAGAGCTGTACACCAAATAGAGTACATTTTTTATACGTAAATTTTAAAAATTCTCATCTTACATGCTAGTAAAGTAATGCTCAAAATTCTCCAAGCCAGGCTTCAGTAATACGTGAACCGTGAACTTCCTGATGTTCAAGCTGGTTTTAGAAAAGGCAGAGGAACCAGAGGAAAAAGCAAGAAAGTTCCAGAAAAACATCTATTTCCGCTTTATTGACTATGCCAAAGCCTTTGACTGTGTGGATCACAATAAACTGTGGAAAATTCTTCAAGAGATGGGAATACCAGACCATCTGACCTGCCTCTTGAGAAATCTGTATGCAGGTCAGGAAGCAACAGTTAGAACTGGACATGGAACAACAGACTGGTTCCAAATAGGAAAAGGAGTATGTCAAGGCTGTATGTTTTCACCCTGCTTATTTAACTTATATGCAGAGTATATCATGAGAAATGCTGGGCTGGAAGAAACACAAGCTGGAATCAAGATTACTGGAAGAAATATCAATAACCTCAGATATGCAGATGACACCACCCTTATGGCAGAAAGTGAAGAGGAACTGAAAAGCCTCTTGATGAAAGTGAAAGTGGAGAGTGAAAAAGTTGGCTTAAAGCTCAACATTCAGAAAACGAAGATCATGGCATCCGGTCCTATCACTTCATGGGAAATAGATGGGGAAATAGTGGAAACAGTGGCAGACTTTATTTTTGGGGGGCTCCAAAATCACTGCAAACAGTGATTGCAGCCATGTAATTAAAAGACGCTTACTCCTTGGAAGAAAAGTTATGACCAACCTAGACAATATATTCAAAAGCAGAGACATTACTTTGCTGACTGAGGTCCGTCTAGTCAAGGTTATGGTTTTTCGTGTGGTCATGTGTGGATGTGAGAGTTGGACTGTGAAGAAGGCTGAGCGCCGAAGAATTGATGCTTTTGAACTGTGATGTTGGAGAAGACTCTTGAGAGTCCCTTGGACTGCAAGGAGATCCAACCAGTCCATTCTGAAGGAGATCAACCCTGGGATTTCTTTGGAAGGAATGATGCTAAAGCTGAAGCTCCAGTACTTTGGCCACCTCATGCAAAGGGTTGACTCCTTGGAAAAGACTCTGATGCTGGGAGAGATTGGGGGCAGGAGGAGAGGGGGACGACCAAGGATGAGATGGCTGGATGGCATCACTGATTCGATGGACGTGAGTCTGAGTGAACTCCAGGAGTTGGTGATGGACAGGGAGGCCTGGTGTGCTGCGATTCATGGGGTTGCAAAGAGTCGGACACGACTGAGCGATTGAAATGAACTGAAACAAAAAAATAGCAAACCAAATCCAGAAATATATAAAAAATGTAGCACATCATGCCCAGATTAAGCTTTTCTCTTAAATACAAATTGTCTTTTAACATTAGAAAAACAATTTAATGAAGCTGTTAATAACTGAATAGAAGGATAAAAGTGATCACCTCAATAATGTTGGATGGAATTAAACAGTCATGTTAAAGACTTTTATTGAAATGTGAACTTCCTCAATTTGACAGGAAAATGTACAAAACTCATAACAAACATCCCATTTAGTGATGAAATGTTGAAAGCTTTCCTTTGAGATCTAGAGCAAGACAAAACTATTCACTATCACAGATCAGGTCCTCTGGAGAGTAGACACTAAGATTAAAGCACAACCAGTATCTGAAACATAAAATAGAATAAAATGAAAATAGTAGGAATTTAGGTACTTAATGAGGTTTAGTGAAACGTCTGTTTCAGTTCTATGCATGTCTACTGACTCATGATACAAATCCTGTTTCTTGTTGTGGTTCACGTCACAAAGTATGAGGAACACCACAGAAAATAGAGTCCAAGCACCTTTGTAAATTATGGGAGGCTTTCTTTAATTCTACTATCCCTCACTCCCTCAATCCACCTGTAGTATGTCTCTTTTATGTATCTTTTTAGCCTTATTTAACAACTTGCAGAGTTTTAAATGCACTGTATATTTTCAGGTCCTGTGTGTTTGCAAATGACAGTCCTTCCCTAACTCACCCACCTTGTGTGTATATACAGGTCCTTTAATACCCAGCTCTAGTGCATTCCCTGCAAAGCTGATTCTCTTCCGCCTCTCTGCCCCCTTGAACACACCTCTACTGTAGTACTTAGTATATTTCAAGAAGTCGCAACAAGGTTCTTTATCTCTGCACAGGGTGCTTTTTGAAGGCAGGTGCTATGTCTCAATCATCTTTTTAATTGAGATAATAGACATTTTAGGAAAGCCAGAAAATGAGATAGGGAGGGAAGGAATCGAGCCCAGGACTGCAGAAATACATTCCAGCAATGTCTTTGTTTAGGCTTGAACAGTGTGGGGTTGGAGGGAGCCTTTGAATGGGGAACCCGCCCAACACCTCTTGTCACTCACTGCCTGCCAAGCCTAGCAGCAAACAGGCTGAGCTGTACTTTCCCACATGGACCCTTGTCACCCAGGCGCAGTGACAAGCCCTCACATGGTCATGGTCCACAATGAGAAGTGGGCCGCAGAAGCATTTTGACTAAAAGGCACCATTGAACTTCAAATTATTCTCTGGGATAGCAGAAGAAGCCTAGCTTCTGTAGTCACATGCTGCTGCTGCCAAGTCACTTCAGTCGTGCCCGACTCTGTGCGACCCCATAGACGGCAGCCCACCAGGCTCTCCCGTCCCTGGGATTCTCCAGGCAAGAACACTGGAGTGGGTTGCCATTTCCTTCTCCAGTGAATAAAAATGAAAGTGAAGTTGCTCAGTTGTGCCCGACTCTCAGTGACCCCATGGACTGCAGCCCACCAGGCTCCTCCGTCCATGAGATTTTCCAGGCAAGAGTGCTGGAGTGGGGCGCCATCTCCTTCTCCAGTCACGTGCTAGCATGACATTACTTCTGTCGCTACTGTTAGCATTATTAGCCTCATGATGCTGGTAGAACCTGATGATGAAAATCTACAGATTGCTGAGCTTGAACTCTAATGTTTCCACCACCAAAGCCCCTAAAGTGATTCAATAATGAATTGAAAAAATAAATACTTCTTAGGAGACTGAAGAAACCATTCTTTCTTTTTTGCTTAAGATTTTTATGTATTTGTCGATTTTTGGCTGTGCTGGGTCTCTGTTGCCACATGCAAGCTTTCTCTCGTTGCAGAGAGTGGGGGCTCGTCTCCACTGTGGTGTGCGGGCTTCTCTCTGCTGTGGCTTCTCTTGCTGTGCAGCGCAGGCTCTAGGTGCCCGGGCTCAGTGGTTGTGGCTCACGGCCCTCGCTGCTCCGAGGTACGTGGAATCCTCCCTGAACAGGGATCGAACCCCTGTGTCCTGCATTGCCAGGTGGACTCCCAACCACCAGACCATCAGGAAAGGCCAAAATCCATTCTCTCTCTAACAATTCTGAAACTATTTTCTGAGGAGGTATGAGCCCAGTGCTGTGCATGTAAGAATACACTGATAAAATAGACCTTTCATCTTTGAGGAACTTAACAGTCTGGAAATTCATGCAGACCAGTAAGGAGGAAAATGTAATAGTAAAAGTATAAAAAACCTCCCTGGTGGCTCAGACAGTAAAGTATCTGCCTGAAATGCAGGACATCTGGGTTTGATCCCTGGGTTGGGAAGATACCCTGGAAAAGGGAATGGCTGTCCACTCCAGTATTCTTGCCTGAAGAATTCCATGGCAGGGGAACCTAGAGGGCTACAGTCCATGGGGTCACAAAGAGTGAGGGCTGCCCTGTGTGCTTCCCAGCTTTGCATGTACATACAAATCAGATGGCATACTTGATAACAGGCAGAGTCTGAGTCAGAAGTCCCAGAAGGGTCCTGAGATTCTGCCTTTGTAACAAGCTCTCGCATGGTGCCGATGACCAGGCACCATTCTCTGAATAACTAGGAGCTGGAAACACAGGGAAATGGAGGTGTATCCTCTCGTGGTACGTGAATGGAATGGTCTTCCCAAAGGCTCCAAGACGTGAACCGTATCTTGACAGTTAAGTCGCTGTTTCCATCCTGAACTAGGTGTTGTAGGCATTTAAGGTAGAGAGATGAGTATACTCATGGTCCGTTGTGTTTATGTAATTACTCTGGTGTCATGGAATGAAGCAGAATAAATCAAAGACAGGTGACAACCAGGGAAGGCATAGACCAAATGTTCAAGGGCACGGTGAAAAGCAGAAACTGTATCTTGCAGACACTGAGGAACCATAGAAAATGAATATAGTGTGTGAAAATATGTGTGCCTTTCATATGCTGGGGGAAATGAGTGCTGCTGTACCTTTGAAGTAATTTATTTATGAATAAAATTAAGGAAAGACTATCAACCTACTGGTTTTTATATATATTTTAATGTGTGCAGATTATTTTATGCTTTTCAAAGTGTTTTATCCCAAATGGAAGCAGAAATAAATGAATTCAAGATTTACAGTTAGAATCCATATGAGTTGGGGAAAAGTATAATATTAGATTTTTTAAAGTAAAATTCACATAATTTCACCATTTTAAAGTGCATAACTCAGTGGTATTCAGTACAGTCTCAATTTTGTGCAACCAACACCTCTATCTAGTTCTAAAACATTCTCATAGGAGCAAAAAGAAAGCCCCTGCTCATTAAGTAGTCACTTCTCCTTCCTCTCTACCCCAGCTCCCACCAATCACTAGTCGCTGACAAAGGACTTCTGTCATTTTGCTGTTTGTTTCTTCATGTATCATTTCAGTTTACGTGCCTATGTTCCTGTCCTATCCAGTGATTTATAAATATTTTTCTAGTGTGTCATTTCAATTCCCTTTTCTTTCTGTATATTTTTAGTTTTTTTCTTTAGTGGTTACCATGAGATTACAATTAATATCTAAATTTATAACAGTCACATCTGAATTTATACTTAGTTTCAGTAGTATTCAAACACTGTTCCTTTACAGCTTTATCCCTCCTCCCTTTATGTATTATCTCAATGACATCTATATGCATTGCTTGTCTGTTAACATGCATAAATAATTGTCTTATGCCTTTGTCTTAAAATTGTATAGCAGTGAAAAAAGAGGAAATACAAACTAAAATACAAAAATACTGGCTTTTATATTTACCCCTGTAGCTACCTTTGCCAATGTCCTTTGTTTCTCCACCTGGCTTTGCATTACTGACTAATGTCCTTTAGGCTCAGTCTAACAGACTTTTATTTTTAGCATTTGTCATTGGACAGGTCTACTAGTAATGAACTCCATTTTTTAAAATCAGAGACTAATTTAATCCCTCCTTATTTTTGGAGGGTGTTTTTTCTGCATATGGAATTCTTTGTAGACAGTTCTTTTTAAAATTTAAATACTTTAATATATCATCCCACTGCCTCCTGGACTGTGTGGTTTCTGAAGAGAAATCAACCATTAATCTTACTGAGGATTTCTTGCATATGACAAGTTGCTACTCTCTTGCTGCTTTCAAGACTCTCTTTGGCTTTTCAAAACTTTATTGTCATTTCTGTCATTGTGGCTATCTTTGAGTCCATCTAGTTTGCAATTTCTTGAGTTTCTTGAATATGTACATTCATATTTTTCATCACATTTTGGCCAGTACCTCTTCAAAGATTCTGCCCCTTCCTATCTTCATATCCAAATTTATTATGAACCACATTAGTGAAGTTTTAATTTCAGTTATTGTACTTTTCAGCTCCAGAATTTATATTTCATCCCTTTTTACAATTTCTACTTCTTTATTAATATTCTCTTCTTGATGGGACATCATTTTCTTGGTTTCCTTTAGTTCTTTGTCCATGGTTTTCTTTAGTCCTTTGCACATATTTGATAACAGTCATCGGCTAGTGAAAGTCCAATGTCTGCTTTCTTAGAGACAGTTTCTGCTAATTTATCTTTTTTCTCCCTGTGACTGGAACAGAATTCCTTGTCTCTTTCCACACCTTATCACCTTCTGTTGAAAATATTCTTCTGCATATTTTATTTCTGAATATTTTACTGTGGCAACTCTGGAAACCATACTCTTTTCTCCCCGAGTTGTGCTGCTGTTTGATGGGGGTTGTTTGCTTGTTAATGACTCTTCTAAACTATTCTGATGTCTATGTTCTCTGTCATATGTGATCACTGAAATCTCTGTTCTATGAACTTAGTAGTAAGCCAGTGCTTGGAGAGAATTTTCTTAAATTCCTGGAGCCAAGGAAAGAAAAGAAAACTTGCAATCTTTGTAGATTGTCTCTGTGTTGGGACACTTTCTTGCTGCTTAGCCAGGACATTTACAGCTGTGCCTTAACCTTCACTCCCTGTTGTGTGGAGTGTGAAGATCAGCCAGAGGTGAAAACGAAGCCTTCTCAGGCTTTTACTAAGAATGCATGTATAGGTGGGAATGGGTTTGACCTTCTTGATTCTCCAGTGTACAGAAGAGCTTTTTAAAGCCCTTTTCTCATATATCTCACCTTCCAGTCTCTTCTTTCCCAGGAGTCTCGGTCTATCTATTACTTGTCCTCACTGCTTTCCCTTGACCCAAGATGCTGCGGCCAATATTCCTGCCTTTAAGTACTTTCACTGAAAGCTCTCCAGACCTTGAAATGCTCCAAGCCAAACAAAACCGGTGCCAGCCTTTGTGTCCATCATTGAGGCAGCTGCCAGCCAGGTTGAAGCCTAAGACCACAGTTTTCTGTTTAATAGTAAGGCGTTTATTGCTCCTTATGGTACTTGCCACACGAACCTGGTGTTCAGGCTGCTTTTTTCATGGCTCCTGACATTCCTGGGGGTGGTAGAAGGTATACAGGCGAGGTGAAACATCACGGCGCTCTTCCCGCAGTGAGAGGATTCCCTTCTCCAACTAGGCTTTACCTTGGCTAGTTTACGTTTTTGACTAGATCCCACCAGAGTTCTGTGAAAGTTAATTCTGACGAATTTTGCCAACTTATTCGCTGTTTTTCTAGGTGGACAGTCTTGGCGCTCCACAGTTCAGCGTGTTCCTTGAAGTCACCGTACTGTTTTACAGCCCAGGCTGTAATCCATATTTCTTTGTTTGGTTTTTGGCTGCCCCGCACAACTTGCAAGGATCCCAATTCCCTGACCAGGGATTGACCCCAGGCCATGGTAATAAAAGTGCTGAATCCTAACCACTAAACCACAAGGCACGCCCCTGTAATCCATATTTCTGCCTAATATGAGCAGAATCGGCAGCAATGTCGAGTGTCAGTTATGGGGGAGTATGTTACTTCCAGAGAAATTCTTGTCTCACTTTTGGTGCAAAAGGACTTCTGATCCTGCATTTACCTTGATTAGGTCTCATTGTGCTGGCCTCATCGGAACATGACAGGTCTGATTACAGGAGAAGGAATCCTGCCATTGATCGAGGAAGCTACTCATATGTCGGTCTGGAGTACACACGCCTCTGTGCTTCATCTTTGACTTGTCTTCCTCCTCGCACATAGAGCTTGTTAAAATTGGCTTTTAATCTTCTAGACTTCTAGACTTTAATCTCTGAGAGACTACTTTGGCGGCAGGTCTGGGGCATGTATACCATCTTTTATACTTAGCTATTCACTCAATGTTTAGAATAACTTCACACATACCCTATGCCAGGACAAAAACAGGAACTGGAGAGAAAGGAAGAACAATGCATATGGTCATATCCTCATATAGCTCACTGGCAGCAGACACTGGCTTCCAGATAAAAACAGTCTATCATTATGTGATCGTGGGGCAAAGACGCACCCTAAAAAGAAATGGCAAACGACCTGCAGCCATGACTTTCGTCAACAAGACAATGTTAGCAACTTCCGTAACATACACTTCTATCTTCTCTCAATAGACTCATGGAACAATATTCTGATTTGTGCCCTTCTTTTCTAAGTAAAAGCAGGCAACTCTGAAACCCAAATGGACATCTAAAAATCGGAGCAGGCCTGTCACTGTTTGATCAGACTTCTTAATCCAATGTTAACATGAAAACCAGTCACTACATGGCAGGCTCCTTCCTTTGCTAAAAGGTTATGAACAACAATGATCCAAGTTCTACTAACTTTGTGAAATCTCATTGGTTATTTGAAGTGGAAGAGAAAGAATTAACACCTGTTTTTTTAGTAAAATTTACACAAAAGCCATTTGGGGAGGGGTGCTAAACGGCCAGTGAGTATATTTAACCAAGACTGCGTAAACACTGGATTACTACCTTTCCATAGACGGGTAGAAAATTGGACAAAATCTATATGAAGGAGAAGTTTCCTGTGGGTAGGATATGACTGTAATGTCTGAGTGAAAAGAAACAAGAGGTGAGCCCTATAATCACCCTGCATTTCTGAGCCACTTTCCAGAGAATGACTTCATAGTGGGAGAAGTCTGTGGCCTCATTTCATTGAGGACAGAAATTCATGGAGGCCAAGGCAGCTAGAATGTCCAGGGCAGATACCAGAGAGAAAGAAGTCACAAAAAGAAAGAACAACAGAAATATTCATAGGTTTCTATTTGAATCTCTGTCTGTTCTTTGTTCTTTGCCTGGTGAAAAAGAATCACCAAGGACCTATAAACTAAGCAGTTGTCAGACCACACAGGGATAAGCAACTTACTAGTTCCAAGCAATGTGGGGAGGGTATGTTGAATATTTGGAACGGTCAGTAAATATCTCACTAGGGAATCTTACTAGGGGGGTGCTAAACTGTCAAACCTGGGAGGAAAATATTTACCATTTCTAACGGCCTTATTGAGCTAGCATTCCCATACCACGTCTTTCACACGTTTAGATCATACATTTAGGCAGTTTCTCAAAATGCTAAGTGTAGGGTTACCACGAAAGTGAAAGCGTTAGTTGCTCAGTTCTGTCTGACTCTCTGCAACCCCATGGACTGTGAGCCCGCCAAGCTCCTCCGTCCATGGAATTCTCCAGGCCTTGAGAATACTGGAGTAGGCTGCCATTCCTTTCTGCAGGGGATCTTCCCAAACCAGGGATCAAACCTGGATCTCCTACATTTCAGGCAAATTGTTTACTGTCTGAGCTACCAAGGAAGCCCACATCTTCCCAGTGGTTCTACCCAACAGAAAATACAAATCCATAGAAACAAACAACGAAATTTCATAGCAACATTATCCACAAATATCTAAAAAGTGGAAGCAAGTCAAATGATCATAAGCTGATAAATGAAAAAACAAAATGTGTTATATCTATGTAATGAAATATTATTTGCAATAAAGTGGAGTGAAGCTGGGACGCATGCTCCATGCAAACCTGATGGTCAGTGAGAGAAGCCGATTATGAAAGACAACAAATTATATGATCTCTTTTCTATGAAATGTCCAGAACAGGCAAATGTCTAGAGAGAAAAAGTGGCTGAGGGCTGGGAAGGAGAAGGTGGGGAATGAGGAATGATTGCTAATCTGGGGAATTCTAAGTTGTTCTTAAATTAGATTGTTGCAGTGATTGTACAAGTCTATGAATATACTAGAAAACACTCAGCTACATTCTGAATGGGTGAATTATATGTCACATGAATTAAATTTCAATAAAGCTTTTTTTTTTTCTCATGAGTTTTAGGGAGCATAAAAACTGGATATAATACCTGATTCTGTATTGGATGCTCACAAACAAATAAATGAATTATTAAAGATGGTTAGAGAAATTTGAATATAGAATGGGCATTATTGAGACAAAGAGTATTGAATATTGACTTAGAAGCATAAAGATAGACATTACTTCTCCCAAATAAGAAACAAGTTAACAACAGGAGGAAAAAAAGTAGCTAACCATGTATACTCATCTAATTTTGGCTAAGTTTTAAAATAACAGGTAAGTGTGTGTGCGTATCTACACAAAGATTTGGAAGGACATATGATATAAGAACATGCTATTAACTGTGGTTCATTCTGGATAATAGAAGATGATGTTTTTATTTTCTCATTTTTCTTTTTAAAAATTCTTTACACTGTACATATATTTATTTTAAGATGTTTTTTACTTGTGTATATTTAAAAAATGCAAAGTATAGAGAACAAAGTGACAAGCTCTCACACACCCATCATACTGTTTCAACAATTATCAGCAGAGTTTATTCTGTTTCAGTTGAACTCACCCTTATGCTCCTTGTGTTATTTGGAAGCAAATTAAAATGTTATTTTTAATTCAAAGATTATCATCAACTTGATACTTAATTAACTTGATGTGGATTCACAGAAGAAGGTCTATTACGTACACATCAATCTGCGACTGAGGATAGAGTAAGGATGTGGTAGAGTGGGTGGATCTTTTATGATAGAAAAGTATTCATGTAGAATTTTTAAATCATGCAAAGCAGAAAGATATCTTCTTTTTAAAAAAGGGGCATTCTTCCATATGTACTAGAGGCATAAGGTTTTCCTCAAATTAGTAGAGGTGCAGGCAAAGAAGCTGAAGGGGAACTGAACTAGAAATCAGGTGATGAGTTTTACTTAACAACAATATCTGAGTTACTGCTTATAGAGATCACGCATATTATTCACTCAAGCCAATAATCTCTTTGAGCATCTCCTATGTGGCCCCATTGTCCTCACTGCTGGAGATACAGTATGAGTTCATTTCCACATTAGGCAAGACTCTTTGGTGGCAATTAATGGTGACTCCCATGCAAACTAACTAAACCAAAGAGAAGATGCGACGGCTTACACAACAACAGAATCCAGTGATGGCCCTGGCTTCACGTGCATCTGGATTCAGAGGCTATTAGAGTTTCGTTAGATCTAGTTTTTCTGTCTCTCCATGCATCTCCTCAGCTCCACTTTCCTCTGTGTTGGTTTCCCTTACATGCAAACTCTCTAAATACGCTGACCCCAAGCTGCTCCGGAATTATATCCTCAACTACAGCAAGACCAAGTGCTCTGGGTATCACCTTTCCTCCTCTAGGCCAGTTATAGTCCCATCTCAATAGTCTCTTGTTTTAAATCCAGTGTGCCTCAAGTAAAAGGTCTGGCACATTAGCTGCTATGAAGGAGATCAAACCAGTCAATCCTAAAGGAAATCAATCCTGAGTATTCCCTGGAAGGACTGTTGCTGAAGCTGAACCTCCAATACTTTGACCACCTGATGTGAAGAACCGACTCATTGAAAAAGACCCTGATGCTGGGAAAGACTGAAGGCAAAAGAAGAAGGAGGCGGCAGAGGATGAGATAGTTAGACAGCATCACTGACTCAGTTTTGTGGGTTTTTAAAATTTGATTAATTTCCTTATTTCCGTTTTGGCTGTGCTGAGTCTCTGCGGCTGCGCAGGCTTTTCTCTAGCTGTGGGCAGCGGGGGCTACTGTCCAGTCGCAGCGTGTTGGCTCATCGCAGTGGCTTCTCTTGCTGTGGAGCATGGGCACTCGGGCACTCAGGCACTCGGGCTTCAGCATTTGCGGCACATGGGCTTGGTAGTTACGGTTTCCAAGCTCTAGAGCACAGGCTTGATGGTTGTGGCACACGGGCTTACTTGCTCCACGGCATGTGGGATCTTCCTGGACCAGGGATCGAGCCCCTGTCTTGTGCACTGGCAGGTAGATTCTTTACTACTGAGCCACCAGGGAAACCCTCTTTCTTTGTGTTTTAAATTTTTATTAAGATTTTTAAGAAGTATTAATGTTCTTATACTTTTGATCTATTTTCTGAAGTTTTGGAAGAAATCCATGGCCCATTGACTCATGCTGGTATTCCAGGCTGATTTCCAATAAATCATCATTGAATGTTTCCCTGTTGAACTATCAGTGATCCTGCCTGGGGATGCTTTGCCAGTACAATCCATGTTATTCACACTTAGCTCTGACAGGAGAAATGGTGCTTGTGTTTTCAGTTATCATTTCAGGGGAAAAATGCTCATTTCCCACCTCTCTTTTGCAGAATTACTTAGTTTTCCTATTATCCAATGGAAGGTTGCAGAATAGCACAGTTCTCTCCCCTCCCCGCCCCCCAGGGACAGTGTAAATATCTTTCTACTTTCTTTCTCCTCAAGGAGGTATTCTAGAAAGAGAACATAAGATGGTGTAAAATCCCTCTTATCGTCCATTAGTTAGGCTTCTTGGAAAGTCATCTGGCCCTTCTGAGCCTCAGTTCTAACAACTCTTTTTTAAAAATATAAGTTTATTTATTTTAATTGGAGGTTAATTACTTTACAATATTGTATTGGTTTTGCCATACATCAACATGAATCCACCACAGGTATACACGTGTTCCCCATCCTGAACCCTCCTCCCTCCTCCCTCCCCGTACCATCCCTCTGGGTCGTCTCAGTGCACCAGCCCCAAGCATCCAGTATCATGCATCGAACCTGGACTGGCGATTCATTTCTTACATGATATTATACATATTTCATTGCCGTTCTCCAAAATCATCCCACCCTCGCCCTCTCCCACAGAGTCCAAAAGACTGTTCTATACATCTGTGTCTCTTTTGCTGTCTCACATACAGGGTTATCGTTACCATCTTTCTAAATTCCATATATATGTGTTAGTATACTGTATTGGTGTTTTTCTTTCTGGCTTGCTTCACTCTGTATAATAGGCTCCAGTTTCATGCACCTCATTAGAACTGATTCAAATGTATTCTTTTTAATGGCTGAGTAATACTCCATTGTGTATATGTATCACAGCTTTCTTATGCATTCATCTGCTGATGGACATCTAGGTTGCTTCCATGTCCTGGCTATTATAAACAGTGCTGCAATAAATATTGGGGTACACGTATCTCTTTCAATTCTGGTTTCCTCGGTGTGTATGCCCAGCAGTGGGATTGCTGGGTCATAAGGCAGTTCTATTTCAGTCTTTTAAGGAATCTCCACATTGTTCTCCATAGTGGCTGTACTAGTTTGCATTCCCACCAACAGTGTAAGAGGGTTCCCTTTTCTCCACACCCTCTCTAGAATTTATTGCTTGTAGACTTTTGGATAGCAGCCATTCTGACTGGCGTGAAATGGTACCTCATTGTGATTTTGATTTGCATTTCTCTGATAACGAGTGGTGTTGAGCATCTTTTCATGTGTTTGTTAGCCACCTGTATGTCTTCTTTGGAGAAATGTCTATTTAGTTCTTTGGCCCATTTTTTGATTGAGTCATTTATTTTTCTGGAATTGAGCTGCAGGAGTTGCTTGTATATTTTTGAGATTAGTTGTTTGTCAGTTGCTTCATTTGCTATTATTTTCTCCCATTCTGAAGGCTGTCTTTTCACCTTGCTTATAGTTTCCTTTGTTTTGCAGAAGCTTTTAAGTTTAATTAGGGAGACAGTAATGAACCTTTCCCATAAAGTAGTTGGGAGGAGTATGGACAATAAGGTTTGTAGAGTTCTAACAATAGTGCCGGGGACAGACACATGTCACCTTTCCTCCTCCAATGGCACACCACACTCAGATTTTTTTCTTTAGCTATCACTTTACTTGTGTGAGCAATTGTCTCTCTTATTTTTTCATAAATCCCTTGAGCTTGCTGAATACAATGTCTTTTCATGGAGAGGGATTCCCACCAGTGACTCGCAGCTTTACAAAATGTAATAACTTTGAAACTCCTATCACCAAACTATGAAACAAACAACTAATAACCCCACTATATTTGAGACTGTGTTATATGATTCCTATTTCTATTTTCTCATTTTACAAGTGAGCAAACAGGTTTGTAGATGCTAAAAACTCTCTGCAAATTCATTTAGCTGGTGAGTGGTCAGCTTTGTCCTTAAGCCCAGATCTGATGACGCTGGACACCCAGCCCCTCTGACTCAACTGCACATCTGTGCAGTGCCTAGGTCTTTGGCATCTCACCCTGGTGCAGTGTCAAAAGAGCAGGCTAGGATGTAGAGTCTTCAAGGTCCCACACCTCATGGTACAGGTGTATTGCACTGTGGGAGTGGAGATGTACATGCTTCCAGGGGGAAAACCTGGGCTGTGAAAATTCCTCTCTAGCTCTACAGCCCAGTCAATTGTGTACAAATAAGCTCTTGTTCTAGTACCTCTGTGTGGTGCCCATTCTCTGTTCTTGGTCCCTCCTCTGAGGGTCGTTTTCATGTTATGGTCACAGGTCTAGCCTGGATTCTCTGTGTATGTTTTGCTTTGGGTCTCAGGTCTGTGAGCCACAAGGACACCCCCTCCTTGCCCTCATACTGCACTGAGGGCTTTGATGTCTCAGCTCCCTTCTCAGCTCTGCCTGCCAGATAGTCCAGTCAAACTCTATAAATTGTTGTGGGCACGTGCTTTCCCCAGTGTTCTTTTGCAAAGTAGCATCATGCGTCATTTCTTGAGATTTAAAATTTAACAGCATGCCTATTCCTACAGTGGGAAAACATTTTCTATCCCTTTCCACTGACCTTTCGCTACTTTAGACCTTCAAGATTTCTCTTCTCAATAGCACTGGGTCATTGCCAGCCCTGCCCAATTGCAAGAGAACAGAATCCTATCTAAGTTTATAAAACAAGAGTGTATCCCTTAGTGCTGGGTGGAGATAGGGGAACTGCCAGGCATTTATTTGATCCTTAGATCTGGATTCAAAAAGAGGCAAAAAAAAAAAAAAAAAATGCACCTCAGAGCCAGACACCAGGAAACGAGTGTAGAAGAATATGAAGCAGGACTCTAAATCCAGACCCTGCAGCTGGAGAATCACGTAACATCATTGTGACTCTGAGAGGTGGAGATGGAGGCACCTAACAGAGGGAGGCAAAGGGGGTTAGACCAGGCCCTGCCTGTCCTGTAATACTAGTGAAAAGAGTTGCTGTCGTCTTACAAATATTACTCTTTTTGTCTTCCAGATGGATATTTGGTATATATTTGTATACCCATGTTAAAGATGGGAACTTTGAGATTCAAGGAGGTTAGATAATCTGTCCAATGCTCTAGAGACAGTGAGAGGCCAAGATTTAGATGTCCGTTTGTCTGATTCCAGAACTCACACTGATTTTCCAGAGATACTGTGTCTAGGGGGGCTACACTTCAGTATTATCCATGGAAATTAAGATGGTCTCTAACTTAATGAACTGTTGGGGCAGGACATTCCTGATGGACAGAGTGCTTTACCAAGGTACTTCTCAGGTGATGGTGGTCCCTTATGGGCCAAGGAGACAAGACTGGTATTGCAGGAGCTCACACACATGGATAATGGGTTAGAACTAGAGGGCTTGACCCTGGCTGAGATGTTCTATTTTGGGCCCCTTGGACCTGGCAAATAGCTTCTCCTTCCTTATTTCCCCACTTTGACATTTTACCCCTCTTCCAGGCTTCCTCTTTCATACCCCCGTAACATGTCTGCCGTGATTGGAGAAGGTTCATATGCTTTCCCGTGTCCCTCCAAGCTTGTAACTCCATGGGGCATGCTCTAAAAATAAAATGAAACTATTCTGAAGTAAGAATATTCATTTGCTCAGAGCTAAGCTTCTGGGGAGCTCCAGGCAGTCACCGACACATTTGCAGAGACCTGTCCCACTTCTCACAGCACTGCCACCTACTCCCTGAACCTCGAAACCCTTCCGCCTGCCTCTGGAGCCCTGAGTGACCAGTGCAGATTCTATCAGCCTCCATTTCATTAAAGATAAAATGTACTGAGTGAAGATCAAAACCCAGAAATCTCTAAGCATCCCTAGAGCAATGATGGGAGCTTGGGAGCCAGCAGTGAATGATGGGGGTGGGAGGTGTAGGGCAGGGAGGCTGTGAGAAGAAATTATAGAGAAGTAGATTGTGGTCATAAGAGGACATTCTAATAGTCTGAGCTGCCTGAGGATGAAATGAACCATTTTGGAAGGCAGAGAGTTTCTTGTTACTGAGAGGGCTGCAGAAGTACTTAAAGCGGCAGGGGAAGGGCTCACTACCCGCTGCCCCGAAAACCTGACCCCCAGGTCTGCACAATGGGGACAGGGTTCTGGGAAATAACTAGTTCATGTACTTGACCGTGAAGGAAGCTGTTAACCCAATCAGTCCTGTCATCTCCACTCACCATTCCAATCTGGACTGCATGAGAGCAAAGGACTGCTGAGGACCGCATTTCCTAGCATCAGTGAGCTGGGTGGCAGTATTAATCCAGCTTACAAGGGGCAGAGGAATGAATGAAGCTAAGCAGGATGTTTGGCAGAGTTTGAAAGAGTAGGGTCAGCTCTGCTTTCTGAGAAGAGTACAAGGTTAAGTCATAGACCCCACTGAGGGGGTGCTGTGGTCCAGGTGGAGGTCTGGAACTTTGAAAAGGAAGAATGATGTGCCCTAGACACAGATGGTGTGCAGGACGGTGGAGGAAGTGTTGGGAGTGGGCAGAGTTCCTTTGTTCCCCGATCCTGCCATTGGGCGTGAGGTTCCTACAGAAGGTCGGTGTTACAGTGCACAAGGAGGAGCCTGTGTGTCTGCACCCACTGAGGCAGGGCAAATGGGTGCTAACTCTCCCTGCAAAGGCTGGTGACTGCGCTTTCTACTGCCTTCCACTCTGAGACCACAGCACCCCACGGCCAGAGGGAATCTGGGATTTGGCCAGAGTTGTGTTAAATGTACTTGGAGGTGTCAGTCCTCAGTTAAAAGCAGTGGTTGTCAAAGTGTAGCATGTTTCAGAATTACCTAGATGGCTTTTTCAACCCCAAATATCTGGCCCCATCCCCAGCATTTCAGACTCAGTGGATCTAAAATGGGGTCTGAGAATCTGTACTTCTAACGATTTCCAAGGTTGCTGATGCTGCTGGTCCAGGGACCACCTTTTGAGTAGCTATGGTCTAAAGTAAGACTAAGACAAAGAGCACCCCAGGAAGTGGTGTTCGATTTCCTCCATACCTTAGTCTTGATTTCAGTTACCACGCCAAGAGCTAGAGATATCCCAATAAACAAGACAGAATCCCTGGTGTCAGTGACTTCTTGTCTAGAAGTACATGAATGGACTGTTACAAGGCAGAGTACTGCCAAGACAGAAGTAATTTTTGGGATTAATGAGCACAAGAGCATGTGTGCCTGTGTGTACTGAGACATACAGCCCTGGGGACACTAGAAAAAGTTTCTGAACCACATGACTTTGAAATCAGAAGATGATTTTAAGATCAGAAAACCTTGCATCAACTCTGGGATCTGCCTCTTGGTAGCTGGTTGACCTCAGGTGAGATAATTAGGTACTTGGAGCCTCAGATTCTTCATCAGTCAAACAGTCCTGAGCCACTCACTACCACGGACATGAGCATGTTCTAGGCATGGGGCTATGGAGAGTAAGCCTGACAGCCTGTCGCTGTTCCCAAGGAGCTCTTACTTTGCTAGTGGCTGTGTGACTGTGGACGGGATACTACCACACAGAGGCATAAACAAGATAAGCTGTGACAAAATGCAAACAGGACAACCAAGACAAGGAGACGTGGAAAAGCACAGAGGATTTTAGGGAAGGATGTCTAGACCTCCCTGACTACCTGAGGTCTGGTGGCGCTAGTGGTGAAGAACCTGCCTGCCAATGCAGGAGACATAAGAGATGTGGGTTTGATCCCTGGGTTGAGAAGTCCCCCTGTAGGAGGGCATGACAACCCACTCCAGTATTCTTGCCTGGAGAATCCCATGGACAGAGGAACCTGGCAGGCTACAGTCCACAGGGTCGCAAAGAGTCGGACACGACTGAAGTGACTTAGCACGCATGCACTGACTGATAAGACAACTACATTTTCCATACAGTAGAGTAGATAAGTGAGTTAAATAACTGATGGCCAACTATCAACAAAATGCTTATTATCTTCACTATCTTTCTGTTTATGACACTTACATTGTTATTACAATGATTACAGTAACTATAATGCCAGGAATGCAAGCATATGAGTGAGGCCCAGCAGAGCATGCCCTCCCAGGCACATTCAGAAAGGTCTTAAGTCAGTAGCAGTGAAGCACAGAGCGTTCAGCGGTCACGAATGACAACCTTGAGATCTGGGAACAGATCTGTGGAGTAGGCTGGACCCTGGATGTTATCCTTGGGAGCCAGGGGAGAAATCTGGGTAACAACGTGACATGCTCATATTTGTGTTTTAGAAAAAGCACCTGTCTTTTCATCTTCTTCTGCTTGTGGCATGGAGAGTGGGGGAGGTGAGCAAGACTGTGGCTGGGGGAGATGCTAGCAGTCTGCGCTGGGAGGGGCCGTTGGGGCAGGTGGTGACAGAGATATTTAAGAGGAGTGATGAGCAGCTGCGGATTGGACTGGACAGCAAAGAGGCTCAGGCCATGGAGGAAGCCCGCTGTGAGGTCACAACAAGCCTCTCCCACTTCCTTTTAAATTACAAGGAGACTACGAGGAAGAGGACAGGGGAGGCAGGGCTTGGGGGAACCTGCTGTGGGATGTCGAGCAGGTGACTCTACCACGTGGGGTTTCTTTCTGTCAAACAGGATATTTTCCTGCTTCCCAGGGAAGGGTATTGTGAGGGCCGAGTCAGATGGCAGGTATGAAAAGCACTTTGGCAATTGTAAAACATTTTTTCAAATGTGAGGTGCTATTTTTATTACCCTCCACTTCCTTGTATAGAATGTGACCCAATAATTGGATGACAGTGTCTGGCTGCTCCAGAGGCAGCAACAAAGAAGGAGATGGCCTCTGGACCAGGCCTGAGCTAGCCCCCCAGGGGCCCAGCCTTCCCAACAATGCCCTTAATATGTCTCTCATTTAAAATGACTTGCCAGGCAAAGCTGTGTACATCATCAGAGGAAAGGCAGCAACCTCAGATGATTCCGTGGCTGCAAAAAAAATAATCCCCCTCAGCTCTAATGGGAGCAAAGATGGCAATGACATGATTACCGAGCATCTTCCCATGATTAAGCTGCACGGGGCAGCTGGCTCTTGATGCAAACAGGCACTCCCAGCAGGGGCATTCCCTGCACAAAGCATTAACGAGAACTTAAGATAAATTCCTCTTCACTGGGCACTGGAAATGAAAACCTATTTAGGATAAGCCTGGGCATGAAGTACTGTAAAAGTTATTTTACTCATAGCTGATCCCTTCCTCCATCCCTTCCTCTCTTTCTTCCTCCTGCCCATTTTATTTCCCTTCCTCCTCCTGTCCCTCAGGTTTTTCCATCTCCGACTGCAAAATCAGAAAGTAAATCCTTGGGGCATACACTCCGATGCATTTAGAGCCCAGCAGTTTACTGACTGGGGTGTCCAGGAGAGTGTCAGGCAACATCCTGCAGAACCTCTCTGCGTGAATACCGTGGGTGAGAACCATGGGAAACCTGCGGTCACAGGCACACACTTGCTTCTGTCCCTTGGAGTGTGATGCACAGCGGGACACATTGGTCTCCCATCCGTGTGTGCGTACATACGTGTGCCCTGTGGGCCAGCATGGCTTCCCGTCCTCTCTCTCCAGCCAAGCATCTTGAGGACTTGCCCAGAACATAGTGACTACCTCTACAGTGAGTTCCCCCAAGGTTTCAAAAGAATCTGCAAATGCTGACAACCTCATTTGCTGTGAAGGATTTTATATCAAGACTCCTACAAGGAGCACAGCAAAATGGCTCAGTCTCAAATTGCATACATACTAGTGGGTGTGATCTTCCCCTCTCTTTCACTTCCCCCAGTGATGAGCAGGCTTACATGTCCCAGCTCAACTCCCCACAGCACTGCTCTTAACTTCTCTGACCAAAATCATGAACCCTGGAGGAGGTCCTGAATCTCTCTGGGTACAGACCCTGGACAGGCTCCCCCTGCTCAGAGATGCTTGGCCCTTTCTCCCAAGACCTTGGTTGGAATAGGCTATCGACTTCTCCCCAGAGGTTACCGCCTTTCCAGGATCAGGCAGCATTCATTCAAGGCTGCACTGTTGACTTCTATAGGGATCGCTCGTGCAAGCCTCAGTACACAGCTGGCAATTGCATTAGTTCAATAAATGTTTACTGATTAGTGATTAGTGGGGATAGAAATGAAAATAAGACACAGCTCCTACCTATAAGAAAACCACACTCTAGAGGAAAGAGGACATATAACAAACAAGTTCAGGAGACTACGTTTCCTTTGTAATTTAGAGATGTTTGCATTTATGGATCATCTCCGGAGAAGCCAGGGTGGGATAGAGTCCTGACTCATAATTCCTGGGGATCTCACATTATTACTGAAAGTGGCAGTAATATTGCAAGCCTTACTGTGATCTTCAAGTATCTGTAAGCACTCGTTCCATTACAAAGCTCAGGAAACTGAGGCCTAAAGCAGTTAAATGACTTGCCCAAGGCCAAACATTGACAAAGCACCAGAGCTATAAATCCAAGCCTTACCTGTTTGACTTAATTAGCATCCAATTAAAATAAATATATTTATATTAAAAAAAAAAGTCTCACTCTACCCCAGGCTGCCCTTCTCTGATGCCCTCCTCTTTGGATGGGGACTTGCTATCAGCCTATAGCATGGTGGAGGGTGACCCTTTTCAGGTCAGCATCATGCAAGACTGTTTCAGCTTCTGAAATCAGGCAGCATCAGACATGCGACATAACAAGGGAACATTTCCTCCATTCAGAGGGTCATTAACAGAAATGAAAGCCGGCAGCTCATTGCTATGCATGAGGAAACAACATAAATGGAAAAATCTATGAAGATCATATCCATAAGTCTCTGGGGAATTCACAGTGGAAACAAATGGGCCAGAGTGTGAAGGGGTAATGCTTCACCAATGGGAACCTGGGAACCATTGAACCAAGCTCTCAGCAAAATGATCCGTTCTGTTTGGCATAAAATGAATTATCTGGCAAAACAGAGTAAAGGCAACTGAACCACCTGCTCCTCGACTGTAAGATCTATGGATGAGGGATGACTTCTGGAAGATGAAGGACTCCTTAAGCATATCCCTCTGGGCATATGGAGAGATGCTTGGAAGATTCTTCTGCAGGTAGACGAAGTGGCTTGGCCACATCCCTGCAGACCTAGCAGTGTTTGGAGATCAGAGTTTGTTTTACATTCTTTGGGTTCTTTCTGAAGATGGTATCTGGAAGATGAGGCCACTCCAGGGAGCTGGACATGGCATTCATCATGATACCTATTAGACCAAGGGCTGTTCAGCAAGCCCTGGTCCTTGCTGACAAAAGAACATTTCTTAGTTGATCAGGGGATGTTTGGTCCTTGTGTGCATGCTCAGTTGCTCAGTCGTGTCTGACTCTTCGCACCCCCATGGACTGCAGCCCGCCAGGCTCCTCTGTCCATGGAATTTTCCAGGCAAGAATACCTGGAAAGTGGCAGTGGGTTGCCACTTCTTCCCGACCCAGGGAACTCGCATCTCTGGCATCTCCTGCATTGACAGGTGGATTCTTTACCGCTGTGCCACCTGAGAATCATTCTCTCCCTACTTGGGCATATTCCAAGTTTCCCCCAAATCTCTACTTGGGAATCCTATCCTGCTTGTCCTCAGAAAAGTGTCTTTCTCATGAAGATCTGATTGATCCATTAGTGCCAAACCATCAGCCCCCTTCCCCTCAGGGTCCTTTTGCAGACACTATAGAGTATGAATCACACAGAGAAATATTTTTTTCCCTTGCCCATCGTCTGTGTTCACTTTGTGCAATAGCACCAAGGTTTTCTGAGAAGAACCTTAGGAAACATGATAGTTCTCTTCTTGCTGCTACTGCTGCTAAGTCGCTTCAGTCGTGTCTGACTCGGCTTCAGATTCAGTTGTTTTATGCAAGAGAGGCTATGGGAAGCGCCATAAAATAGTATGACTCCATCTCTTCTTAAAATTAAAAATAGGAATTATAATGATGAATTTACTTTCATCGGATATTTAAATACATGTACTGTATTAAATACTTTTCACAAATTATCTCATTTAATTGCCAAAGGTACATCTATGAACAAAATACTCTTATTCCCATTTTATAGGGACTGAGAATCAAGGGGCCTACAGTACAGAACTAGGTGTTTACACCCAGATGTCTCTGCCTTCAAAGTCTTTATCCTTTACCACTATGTTCTGTGCTGCCCCAGAAGGCCGTTTTTTTCCAGATAAATAGTACAAATGAGAGGATTGAATGCACTGAGATGTACTCAGTAAAGAGCATTATTTAATCATGCTTCATCTTAACAGGAAAAGCATTGCTAAGCTTTTCCAAGTACAATTGCCCACTACCAGCAGGTATGTCCCTTCCTGACCTGTAGGTTCGGAACAGGACACGCATGCAGGGCTGAAGCAGTAGTGTGGTTGGTGGTGGTGGGGCTGGTGATATTGATGATGGCAGTGTTTACTGAGAGACTAGTAGGTGTGAGGTGTTTTCCATGTATTGTCTCATCTAATTCTTACAGCTTTGATAAAGAGTGAGTGTTATTTTCATCCCTATTCATACAGATGTGGAACCTGGCAAAGAGACCTACCTTGCCAAAGGTCATACCACAAGGAAGTGGTAACACGGGATTTGAAGCCAGACTCACCTGAATTCTCTTAAAAGAAAAGCGTTTGCTTTTCTCTTAAGCAATGGCCCTTCCCTGGGAGGTGGGCCAGCCTCCAACCCAGCAGAGCCCACTCAGATAGCTCAGACTTTGAAAGGACTTGATGCTTTTCTTTCAAGGTCATATACACATGTGAAAAAGCAAGCCCCCTTGTCCATCTGTCCCACTACCTTCTAAAATTCCAAATATCCAAGCCTATGAAGCTCTGCTGTCAGCCACAGAGCTCTCCTGCAAGAGGCTGGCCCAGGAAGAGAGTCCCACAAGCCTCATTGGAGCAGCGTGGGCATTGTTCTATGTGGAACTCTATAGACCAAGAGTAGATTAAGGCTCCAAGATACACGAATTTCAAAATTGAAGCAATAAAACACATTGTTTTTTCTTGGCTTGCAATTGCCCCTTAATTGGACCATGAATAGCAATTACACTATAAAGCCTAGCAGGAATTTGTGGGTAATTAGAGTATGTCTTGGGTGGTGGGTTCTAATGGAGGAATCCGGCTAATCATTGAGTGACTTTCACCCTCTACCAAGTGATAGAATCATCACGCAACGCCTATCACTCACTCAGAGAAATTGTGAGTGTGATTTTAATTCCTGCTAGAGTAGGACTAAGAAGGCTGGCAAACCACTCTGCCCAGAAGGCTCTGCCTGTGTCCTTGCAGAAGTAGGAAAAACAGAAGCAAAGGTGCGTCTGTGGTCTGGGAACTAACAGGGTTCTGTCTGTAGTTGATTCGCACACATTCAGTCCTCGGCACAGGTTTGTGGAGAGCATAGCTTCACACCCATTGCACAGATCAAGGCACTGAGACTTGGAGTGATTTACCCAAATTCATCTAGCTAGTAAGTGACAGATAAGTCACTTTAAGAATTTAAGTCCATATGTGTGATTTAGGTCAAACTCAAAGTTCATGACCGTTTAACTGTACAACTGATCAAAATTTATTGAGTAGCCACTATGGGCAGAGGCTTTCCAGACATCATGTGATTTAATACTTTCGACAGGTATGTCAAGCAGGTGTTTTTATCACATTTTACAAACTGGAAAGCAGAAACAAACAGGAATGGTGGAAGTTCCTATCCTGGACCATCACCAGCTCCTACTCTTCCCATCACACACACGCACCACATACCACATTTCTTTCGCCTCTCCATCTCTGTTTGCCATTAACTGAAGCTACATTTTGGGGTTTCCCTCAAATGCAGGCCATGAACCAGCAATACAAGAGATAACCTAGGAAGCAACACTAGGAGGAGGGAGAAATGACAGAAGGAAGGGAAGGCAGCCAAGAAAGGATAAGTTAGTAAGGCATCTGTGAATCTTAGCACCTGGGTTTGGCCTCACCAAGAAGTGAGATAACAGTGTAGACCACACACTGCAGGATTAACTCACCGAGGAACAGCCTCGGTGAGCTGAGTTTTCATCTATTGACTTCAGCAGTTGTAGTTGGGGAGTTCCAGAAGTGGAAGAGTTAATTCTTCCATGCTTTCAGCATATGGCAAAGATAGCAGAATGAGTTCTCAAACAAGAGAAGGCCTTCCACAAAATAATTCAGGCACAAGTGGTAAGGGCCAGCTCAACAGCAATGGAACAAACTAGTCTTCAATGAACCAGGCAATAAGAGGCACCACAAAGAACAGCTTTGGAAGATAGACCTGGCGAGGTCTTCTTGCCGTGTCATTGTTTGGCAGTGATCCAGCGGGGCTGATGCTCATCATCTTCCATTCAGCCAGGCCAACTCACACATGAGCCAGGGAGACTGATGCTCATATCCAGAGTGGATTAGAAGATTCTAGGGGTAAGACTTGTTTGATCCCAACACTGCGCTTATCTGGCAGGCATTTGCTGCTCAAGGCAGTGAGTAACCTACACCCTGAAAACTGCCTGAAAACCAAACAATAAAAGGCAGTTTCTGGTCTAGCCAAAATATCAAATCATTCTTCAGATGGAAACAGTAAAGTGTAATGTGTAACTTCTCTGTCCAAGGGGTCATGGGTTTCTTTGAAAATCTATCAGAACTTCCCAGCTGCATCCCAGAAATAGATACAAGATACAAAAAGACATGCTGCAGAAAGCAAAAGGGATACTTCTACCTGGGAGTGTTAGTAGGTGAACACAAGTGCATTCAATGAGCTTGCTGGGTTTTGTCTACGATGAGCATTTCTGAGTCCTAATCCTGGTAGTGATGTAAGCCTGTGGGGACTCAGAAGAAAAACATCCTGTATGGCGTCTATGAATGGCTGAGGGCCAGCTAAGACCCTTGTCCTGTATCCTGGTTCCCAGCAGCATCAGGACCACATGCCTCAGCAGAGACAAGAGCATTTTGTGAATCATTCGCTCAGTTCAGCTTTGGGCCATTGGTTTCCTTTCATGTCAGTGTCCTTCCAGAAAATGATTTAGGTCAAGCTGGAGCAGAAATGCTGACTGGTTTATTCCAAGCTCTCAAGTATGCAAAACAAGTGACAGAAAATACAAGTCCAGTTTGGAGTTACTTAGCCCGACTAAGAGACGTTAGTCTTTCATGGAAAACATACCAATCTGCTGACATCTCGGATTTGAATATTGGCTTGCTCTTTTTGAAAAAGGAAACCTCTGCCTGGGGGTGATATAGTATCTACCACCTTTTTACAATCGAATTCCTAAACTTGACTTGCTTCCCTACTATGCAGCATAAGTAAGAACTATAAGCGCAGGGACCCATAACTGGCTTGACATTGCCCCATGTCCTCATTTTCATCTCTCTTTACTCCCTCCTGCAATATTCCAGGACAGAGAATTGTGTCCTGGAGCTTCAAAAGGGGAGTCATTCTAAATCTACTTTGTGCCAAGGGGCTCTTCCACATAAAAATAGACTCCGATCCACTCAGGCTCTGAGTGACCGAAGAGGGATCACTTAACCGCAAGTTTACTGCAGAGCTTTCACCCCGCTAGGCTCCCTTCCCATGGAAGAGGAATCTGTTGCCATCTGTATGTGACAAGAGCAAGTGGCTAGGGGACTGTTTGAGTCACTGAATAAGGATTTATTCCTCCTTCAGAGATTAAAAAAGAGGTACATTTATGTCTTTGCTGCACCTTTCCTGCTTTCTCTTACCTTCATTTGTCCTCAATAAAGTATATAGTTATCAACAAGCCTCTCAAATGTCATGCAGCAAGGGGACACAACAGTGACAGGAAAATAGCGAGAACTCCACCCCCTCCTCACCCCCCCCCCCAACTCCTGTCACATCACCCTCGAGATCAGAACATTGTGGAGATAGCCACACATGGGCTTGGGAACCAGCCAGTTTTGATCAGAGAACTGAGCTTCAGTCTCCCAGCCATGTGACCCCGGGCAAGTCCTCTCCCAGTATTCCCTCAAAGTGGTGACACTCAGATCTGTTGGAGCTGTTGAGAAGTTTACATGAAATAACATATGTGAAATACTGGATGCATTATAATTGTCCAATAGGTGTGAGGGCTCTAGGTTCCCAGAAGTCTATCTCACTTTCCCATGCCCCATGTTAAAGTATAACCACACTACTGTGGATCCCACAAAAGCAGGCAAAGAGACACATTTCTAAAAGGATGTATAACTATAGGAAACATACCTGGCCTCCTTATACCTTATTGAGACTATGATAGGGTTTTCAGGTAAAATACAAGATGTCCAGTTAAATATGGTTTTAGTTTAAGTACTTTCAAACTGGCATAGGATACACTTGTACCAAAAAAATTATTTATTACTTATCTGAATTTTTAATTTAATGGGCTGAACTGTATTGCGATTCACTAATTCTGGCAGCCTACTTTCACGTGTATCTCATGACTCTTCATTTGCCTTACCTGGTTGAGCAACGTTAGGGGCTCAAGGGCACTAGTCAAATTAGGTTGGCCTAATTTGGATCCCAAGTCGTGATGACTGTCCCGTATAATCTTAATCATGTTTTAGGCAACACTGGAAAGATCTTAACAAGCTTCAGGCAAGTAGACGCAAGTATCTTTTTTATGATATGTAAATTTGCCAACAGCAGTACAATAGCAAAATGAAAACAGAACAGCTAGAACCAGATAAACCACATTACCTCTTCATTCGGAGGCATCAATCTATAAGGGAAATTTAGAAGTTTTGTCATAAGAGTGTGGAGATATACTTTTATGATATGTAGATTTGCCAGCAGCAATATAAAAGCAAAATGAGAACAGAATGGCTGGAACCCATAGAATGCTTGCTACTTCTCTATCCAGGAGCATCAATCTCCAAAGAAATGTTCACATATTTTGTTTCTTTTAAGAATATTTCTTTGTCTCTGCTATTGTAAGAACCTGGAGAGCAAAACTCCCCAAAGGACAGATGAGATCAGTCCAAACAGAAAATTCAGTGTGTCCTTCTAAAGGCCTGATTTGTGGCTGTCCTTCTTTTAGAGGAAGGTGGTTCTTTGCACAGGGGTCGAGGCAAGTAGACTCTCAGAAGGATGTGCATTGGGAACATCTGAGATCATAGGCTAAATCCTATCATCTAGATGTTTTTGACGCATTTCCGAGTATACCATTCTCTTGTGTCAGCTGCCTATTGCTGTGTGCCAACCACACCCTTTCTCCACACACACACACACACACACACAATTCAAAAATATTATCTCTCACAATTCTGCAGATCACATGAGCTTAGCTGGAGTGCTTTTTCTCCTCATGTTATTGGCTGGAATTGCTATGGTAACCAAGCAAGATCCTATGGGGTCTTCTCAGAACAGATCCCACCCTCGTGTCTTCTGTCTGCCTTTTGTCTGAAGAAAAACTTCAGTCAAAGAATACATTAATTGGAGAAATGCAAAAAGAAAGGAAAGAAATGCAGAAAGACAGGAAAATAGTAAAACAAGGTAAAATAATAATAGTTCAGCCATTAAACAAGGACTTTTAGTTCCTTCTCAAGGGTTAAGATCATATTCTGAGCCATGTCCTTTGAACTGTTTGGCAGATACTGAAACCCCCCACCAGCTGGAACCAGAAGGTTGATGATGCTGACTCCCAATCACCTCACCAACCAATCAGAAGAAAACCCATGAGCTGATCATGCACGCCACAACTGTTTAAGCAGTAGCTGCCTGGACACCTTGCTTGGTGCCCTGCGATAAATGCTGCACCTTCCTTCACCTTCCTTCAGTAGACTGGCTTTACTGCACTTGGACAAGCAGATCCAAGTTTGGTTCAGTAACACTTATCAGCAGTAGGCTTGGCTAGGCTGGAATAACAAAGATAACACACCAAAATGGCTGATGTTTACTAGCGCTGCTGGCTGGGAGCTTGCTAGGACTGTCAACTAGAGAGTGTGCTGGCGCAGGTCCTCTACCCAGACTGACTACTCGAGCCTCTCACAGTTCAGCCTCTGGGCGCCAAGAGAAAGTGTTCCGTGTGCACGAAAGCTGCACAGCTCTTAAGATCCAGACTTGCAAAATATGCAAGGTCCCTTCCAAAGCAGACCCAGACCAGGCCACATTCCAGTGCAGGGGACTAGATCTTAAATCTTGATTCAGGAAACAGCAAAGACAAACAAACAAAAATGACCACCATCTGTACCCGCAGTTCATCCTGTGGCTGCAGATCATTTGCATTCCTCCCACATGAAAATACACTCCCCTATACCCCAGGAACCGTAAACATCCTATTCAATGATAACATCAAAATTACGTTTGAAGTCCAGGATCTTATCACTTAATCATGTTCGAGAGTGCATGAGAAACTTACCCTGACAGGTCATTCCTCGGGGCTAGTCTTTTAGAATGGTTCTTCTTGTCTTGGTGCTGCTGCTGCTAAGTCACTTCAGTCGTGTCCGACTCTGTGCGACCCCGTAGATGGCAGCCCACCAGGCTCCGCCATCCCTGGGATTCTCCAGGCAAGAACACTGGGGTGGGTTGCCATCTCCTTCTCCAATGCATCAAAGTGGAAAGTGAAAGTGAAGTCGCTCAGTCGCGACCCCATGGACTGCAGCCCACCAGGCTCCTCTGTCCATGGGATTTTCCTGGCAAGAGTACTGGAGTGGGGTGCCATTGCCTTCTCCCTTCTTGACTTGAAGACCTAGGAATTAAAGAGACACAATCTAATAATCAGTGATGGAACAGACATAGAATAACTACTCTAGAAACTCATGTTCACAAAAGGAGGAAATATGAGGTATGTAAACATCACTGTTCCATAGAAATTCTGAAGTCCAGCACATTTCACGACTCCTGCTTTGGGGGCAAGGGATGTACATTGATTAGGACCTGGTTTTGCTCCCGCGGTAGCTTTGGTAGATCAGATTCTCCTTGTTTGTTTGTTTTTTAAATAATTGTATTTCTTTATTTTTGGCTGTGCAGGGTCTTCATTGCTGTGTGAGTTTTTCTCTAGTTGCGGTGAGTGGGGACTGCTCTCTGGCTGTGCTGTGGGGCTTCTCATTATGGCGGCTTCTCTTGTTGCAGAGTGCAGGTTCTAGGGCACACAAACTTCAGGTGCTGTGGTGCCCAGGCTCCAGAGCATAGGCTCGAAAGTAGTGGCACATTGGGCTTGCTTGCTCTGAAACATGTGGGATCTTCCTGGATCAGGGATCGAATCTGTGTCTCCTGCATTGGCAGGTGGGTTCTTAACCACTGGATCACTAGGGAAATCCTCTCCTTGGGCTTTAACTTTGTTGTCTGAGCTCTTGGTTCTACCTATCTGAGCCGTCTCTCCTGTATTGACTGTATTTTCTTATTTTCTATACTCTTGAAGCTCTGACATTTGCGACCTTCATCCTCAAGTGAATACCCCTCCAAGGCTTAGAAACAGCTTCCTTTAGAGTACGCCTTTGATATCAAGCAATCCAGAGTCCATACCCCTAACCATTTCCTTTATTAAATCTCACACACTAAGCCAATCATTCCTCTACCCTAAATCACCCCAGAGCAAGACACTTGAGAATTGGGGACCCCTTCTATAGCCTAGAGCCTATGTGAAATTATTCAAACAATCTAATCCTAAACCTAGCATGTTCTACTCTGCTTCATCCGTTTCTTCCTTCAAAAACCCAATTAAGTCTCTGGATTATACCTGCCTTTCTCTGCCATCTGTGGTTCTTCCCCATAAGGCCCTGCATGACATTGTATGCCTTCAGCTTTCTTTTTGGGCTGCACCATGCAACATGGCGGGATCTGTTCCCCGACCAGGGATTGAACCTATGTCCCTGCAGTGAAAGCATGGAGTCTTAACCATTGGACCACCAGGGAAGTTCTGCCTTCAGCTTTTGCCTGTGAATAGAAACCTTTTCCTTCAAGGCAGTCATTTCTGTGTGTGCTGTCTTACCATCTTTGATTAAAACAAACCCTGGAAACATTTTAATACATCTCCTTTTACATAAGAAATGGTTCGTGTTTACAATACAGTAGCTTTCTCAGGCTGCTCCCTGTCTAAAGAAGATTGAGGCTATGGATGCTTCCTCATTTCCTATAAGTCTGGTTCAACCATGAAAGAGACCCACTATAAGCTCTGTGGAATAGGGAATCTATTACAGTGGTTAGAATTTCCAAAGTCATGGAAGGAGCTGGGTCAGTCAGGGTCTATTAAAGAAGGAAAAAGTGGATGATTATAGGAAAGTCACAGACTGGATGTCTTGGAGAAATGAAGGTGAACAAGTAGAGAAACTGGCTGATAAAGCACCAAAGTGGACAGGGAAGAGGATCTGGGAAAACATCTATGGAAAGCTGTTGATTTTATGTGGGTGTTGCCTTTGGGGGCCTGCAAACTACTGTCTCATAATGGTCAAGGACGACCATTGGTCAGCAGAGTTAGCATCTGGAAGAAGGTCCGGATGCAGAGCAGACAAGTACAAGGATCAGCTGGGCGCCATCAGGCACGTGTGCGTTTGATCTTCATCAAATCGTTACCACCCTCGCCTTTACTTCAGGCACTCAGTTTCAGCTTTTCTCTCCTTTGCTGAGGACAGTGTTTCCCACTGCCCATCGCGGGAGACTGTGTCTGCCTTCCCTAACTCTTTGTGGACAGACTTGATTCATAACGTCTGAATCACTCACACTCTCCCAGCATTATTCACCCAAATCTTTGCCTTCTGGTCCAAGAGAGAAAATTTAACTGCTGAGATTTCAATATAATTAAATCTTGACCTCCTATGAGCTCACTCCTCCGTTCCTTCCTCCCTTTCATCTTGCCTTCTTGCCTTCTATCATTTCTTTATACAAGACCTCCGCATTGAGTGGGGCTTCCCTGTAAGGTAAAGACTCTGCCTGCAGTGCAGGAGACCCAGGCTCGATCCCTGGGTTGGGGAGATCCCCTGGGGAAGGGAATGGCTACCCACTCCAGTATTTTTGCCTGGAGAATTCCACGACAGAGGAGCCTGGTGGGCCACACACAGTGCATGGGGTCACAAAGTGTTGGAACACAATTGAGCGACTAACACTTTCACTTTGACATACTGAGTACCTAAGCCTGTGCTAGGTGCTGGGACCCGTCACAGTCTGAGTCACTGAGTAAAGATACAGCTTCACTTACCTGTGCTTGCCTCGCTTATTCGCTCATCTCACAGCTGTAATTTGAGGTAACGTTTGCAAGACTGTACTGGGATCGGGAAGGCACCCTACTTATTCTCTAGCACAGGACAGGAGACACAGGGATTCACTAGCAGGCACAGTGGATACCGAAAAGGCCAGAGGGGAGCTGAAGACAAAGTACTGCAAGGCTGGAAAGATACATTAAAGTCAGATTATGAGAGTCTTTTAATGTTGGTCCTAAGGACTTTTTCTGTGCCTAATGGGAATCATTAAAGACTTTTGAACTGGAGAAGGCTATGATGAAAGTTGAGCTTTAGGGAAGCGTATCAGGCAGTGCTGAAGGATGAGGAGATGAAGATGCCTGGAGTTAGCTCTACCAGCTGTGGACAGAGGAAAGGCGTGCTATTACTCAGCCATTTATTAAATGAATCTCCTTGGAGCTGGAACCTTGGTGGTGCACATCATCCGGGGATGACTGTGGGTAACTCTGAGTTTTCACAGCTGTGGGCACGGGAGGTATTGGGGAAGGGCTGTGTCATCCTGTTGGTGGCAGTGGGGTATAAAGACAGTCGGATCAGGGTTTAAGGCCTTCTGGATGACAAGGTATTTGCAGGACTCAGGACACCATGTCATCCAAGGCAGGTTTTCACTCGTCCCACAAGGCCAGTAAACTATTCCCTTGGTCAGTCCCCTCTGACAAATGAAACTTCTCCTGCCATCGTACCGATAGTCACTGAGCTAAAGAGTTGTTGGAGATAATTGTTAAATCAGTGGAGCATATTTCCTGTAAATCACATTTAGTTTTACATCCATTTATTCACAAATACTGGGTAAGTGTGTGCAGTGGGACCATGATATAGAGAATATTAATGGTGGTAGAGGTGAGAGCATGTCTGCCCTTTCCCTTATAAAATGATAGTGATTCTAGATGGCGGTACTTTCTTTACTTTCCTTCTTAAAATAAACAAACAGTATCCTGACATGGCAAAATGAAATACTGGCAAACTTATGTTAATACCCCACTTCTCTTCCTGTTCCATGACTCTCGGGGTAGAAATCACTGCTTCGTGACAGAGAAGGCCCATTGTTTTATCCTGTTCAGACGTTTATCATGGACTTATACAGGCGATGATGATATTCCTATCAAGTTTCTGCATGACAAGAACAGAAAGGGATGTGATATGTAGGTATCTAATATGCTGACTCACAAGCCAAAACTTGCCCCCAAATTGCTAGTGCCTTCAGGATTATTCAAGTGGCTGGTGACACAGAGGAAGGTGGGGCATAGCAGCATGATTCAGACCACAGCTGACACTGAGTCTAGACCTGGCTGGCCGACTCTGTGAGCAATATTCACAGGGGAGTCAAGAGAAGAGTTGCCAGGGTGTAGAAGCCATGGTTTTAGATTAGGAAACAATTGGAAGACAGCTGTTTCATAAAAGAAGAGATGTTTGGGGGCAAAAGGGAGAGAGTAGCCAGTCAATCCTAAAGGAAATCAAGCCTGAATATTCACTGGAAGGACTGATGCTGAAGCTGAAGATCCAGTACTTTGGGCCACCTGATGCAAAGACTCAACTCATTGGAAAAGACCTTGATGCTGGGAAAGATTGAAGGTAAAAGGAGAAGAGGGCACCAGAGGATGAGCTGGTTAGATAGCATCACTGACTCTATGGACATGAATCTGAGCAAACTCTGGGAGATAGTGAAGGACGGGGAAGCCTGGCATGCTGTAGTCCATAGGGTCGCAAAGAATGGGTCATGACTTGATGACTGAACAACTAGCCAAACAATGCTCATTAAAAAAGAAAGTTGCCTGGGAGCCAGCGTGAGGAATCCCACCCATGACAAGGTCATGCGGCAGAGATCTGATGGGCAAGGTGAGTCAGATCTCAGGGTGTCCCCTTGGTATTTCCTGAGCATGTGCCCCCGAAACCAAAAATCTGCCGGCCTTTGTACTCTGCTTTTCCACTCTTCTGACACACTCTGGAAAAAATCAACTCAGGGCTTTAGTCTTCTGCATTTGAAAGGGATGTTTCAGTTAAACCCCCTCTGATAACTCTCTAGCTTGCCTAACAGGCTCCCCAGACCTCTTACAGCTTGTGAATTGCTTACAGCCCCCCAACCACTAGAGGCGCAAAGCTTAAAAGCATCTTAAAGATACAGAGCCTTTTCTAAAGAGCTAAAAATCATATTGGTGACGGGTTTTCACTGTTGACTCAAATGATTGCCGCCAGGCCTCCATATTCTTTATCTTTTAGGCACCTGGGAGGATGTTAATCAATGTAAACAGGATATGGAAAAAGATATATAATAGTTTTGATGTTAGCAACACTAGACTTTTGAGCTAATTACTTTTCTTTGTTATAAATCACTGTACTCCTTTTACTTGTTACAAATTGTTGTATCTTTGCTATGTAAGAATGTAACTTTATTTAGTGCTTTCTCAGAGTGGCACCAGACTTTGGGCAGAACAACACAAATAAGTCTTCTGGTTGACAAACCCTTATCAGAAAAAGGCTGTAAAATTTTAATTGGCCCTCTGGCCAGAAGATGATGTAAATCATCTAAGACTTGTGTATACAATTAGGTATGCAGAGAGAAAGCCTGGTTTTGATAAGAGTCAGGGCTGCTGATGCTGCTTAATTTTGTATTACCCATTGATCTCTATGTACAATTAAAAAGGTATAAAAGTCCTTTCTAGACAATAGAGGCCGGGCCAATCCTGGGAAGACTGGTTCCCCCATGTCTTCTTGTCTTACTCCTTTTCTGGCTGAATTCCCATCTGGGGTGTGGAGGCTCGCCATGTCTACTTACTTGCCCTGGCTTCTAAGATCCACGTGAGAGGGAGCCCAAGGTGGGGCCCCCCTGCTATTCAAGAGGACGCCGGTGGCCTAACGTAGATGGTGCAAGCTCCTTGTCTGTAACTTTATTGGCTTTCCATGTAAACCAAGTTATTCAGCCTCTTTTCGCCACTAAATTTTCCTACTACACTATTTCTTCCTAATCTAATCTTATATTTCTAATTAAATAAATAAGTTTTTCCTCACCAACGCCATCCCCGCTTCAAATTCCCTGGATCCACCAGGGCTGGACCCCGGCAGAAAGTTATACTGTTGTATATAAAGCCCTCTAAATGTTTTATAGGTCTCACCAGGGATAATAGGTGGAAACTACAAGAAACACCATTGGTTTAACTATCAGAGAAAAAAAAATCCCTCCAATACTAGCATTTCCCCCGAAGAGGATATATCATTGCCTTGTCTAGGCTCTCATTCAGTTTGTAGCTCCACAACGTCCAGACTTATCTTGGAGCTGGGTAAATCCCCAACCAGCAGGCAGTACAGTGCCTGCTCCTAGTAGAGGATGGATAATTGTGTATTGAATTGAATTAAATGGATTCATGGCTTTGGTGTTGATTTGTGTCCAGTATGGCAGTTTCTCATATAATTCTTTTTGGGCTCACACACCATAGTTGATCCACAAATAAGGATTTCCCAGCACTCGAACATCTTAAGGTGTATACCCGTGGTACATAACTTCTTGAGGATAAAACGGCACACTTTCTCAGTTTCTCCATATGTACAAAAGAAATCCCCAAGAGTCAATAAACCTCAATGATGTATTCTTGGGTACATATAAAGACAGGATATTTTGTGAGACAATTCTTTCTACCACGTGCTAAAGCTGACCAATGATGATCAAGGCTCAGTAGTGCTGGGTAGGAATAGCAGAGAGGAAGGACATAAGGCTGCTTGTTGGGGTCAGGAAAGGTTTCACAGAGGAGGTGGTGTTTGTGCTGAGTCTGCTGTGTGTGGGCAAGGGGTAGAGGGTTGAGGTAGGAGGTGAAAGTGGGGAGATCATGGGTAGAACCATCTGGAATGGTTCAGGGAAAGATGGTTTGGGGAACTCACAGATGTGTTTAGATACCATGTGAGCACAGATTTAGAGAGAGAAGAGGTTAATGGGATAAGAAACAGAACTATACAAATAGACAAGGAGACGCGGTACTCTTATAGAACAGATAAGGGGTTAGTGACATCCTGTGAGTAACTGGGTGTCTTCTCAGGGTAGTCTACTTTGCAAATCATGGAAACGTCTAATGATGTGACTTTCCCATCTTTAACCTTTATCTACTTAGATAATTTTTAAAATTTGATGCATCCAAAGAGACTGCCATACTGCGACTCAGATATCTAGTGCATCATCTGCCTTTGGGCAGATGGAACGTTGGTAATCGCTTTAGAAAAAGTTCCTTGTTCTCCCCATTGAAATAAATGTTTTCTGTCCTCTCTTGCCCTATACCTGTTTCTCACTCTGTTGGCAATAGAATCACGGATTTGACAAATGAGAGGTATCTTCAGCCTAACAAAGGCAGTTTTTTAGATATTATATTTTAAGATAAGTTTGACTTCTCCAAGTCTTCCTGATTCCTAACTCTATGATATTTCAGGTGAGCCTCCATTGTAAAGAGTAAACATTCCAGATTGACCTTTTCCCTATAGACCTCTTAAAGCTAAGACTATTTGTATGTGAGAATCACATTTTGATTTTAAAAAAAATTATGGCAAAGTTCTTTTCACCTGTAATTCCTCAACAGGTATTAAGACATCCCTGAAAATGACATCATAAAATAGGAAGTTTTTTTTTTAAGGGTACCAACATAAAAGGCTTAAGGAACCCAAATGGTTTTAATAAGATAATTAGAAGCCACAACCTGAGTTGAGGATTAGTTTTCTCTATTCCGTCTTTCTCAGTAGAAAGCACAGGAGAAATAATAATTCTTGAAGCTATTGGAGCAAAATAAGATTGTCCAGAAGGGATGGAAGTGTGTGTCTGTGTGTGGGTGGGATGGTGGGGCTGGGGCAAGTCAAGTGGAAAATTTGCAACTATTTGCATGATAAATACATCCAGGCAGCCAGTCCCTATCACACATGCTGGAATGAAGGGCTGGGTGGTCAGGCAGGAGATGGTTGGGAATTTTGATGAAGCAGAAGTGAAGATGAAGTCACCCCCTTAACCATGCTTGAGCCCCACCAGGCAAGGGGCTTGTAACACTTTTCATTAGAAAATGACCTTGAAGATAAGATAAGGTCCCTCTTTTCCTTCTCTACCCATTACCAATGACTCAGGTCCGAGTGCTCATCACCCTACTGCCATGGGGCCCTACTGGCTCCTGGAAAAGCAGTTCTGATTATCAGTGGCCTCCTGAGCCAGCGTGTTCCTACACATGTTGATGTGGCCCCACCTGTATTCTCAAGCATTGTTCGCAAGGTTTCCTGTCCTTTGTCTCCTGTCCCTTTCCTTTCCTTCTCATCTCTTCCTTGTAATGATGACTCTAATTAGTTTCAAATAAATATGACCCTGCAGAGCAAGCTTCTATTGACAGTGAAAGACTGGTTGCATGTACAGTGGATGAGTCCTTCAGCAACCAGTGCTACTGCTAGGACTTATCCAGCACACATACAGTCAGCACGGTACTAAATGATATCAGTGTCTCGTTTTATCCTCACAAGGAACTCGGGAGGAACCAAATTCTTATATCGTATATAGTTTGTGGCTGAGGAAACAGAAAGGCTAGGCAACATGTGTGAGGTCACACAGATAGTGGCAATGTCAGCTCTATGGAGCCCTGTGCCCACAAACACTCTTGATAATGACAGTGAACAGGTTACAATCCCCACTCTCCTCTCTGCTCCAAGTGAGCAGAGAATCCTGGATACCTCTTTGGTATACTCCAGTCTCAGTAATTCTGACAAGTCTGATTTTCTGAATTTAATTTCTGTGCCTCTTGATGAAGAGAATCAGAGAATTGTGTCTGAACTTTGTCCAACCAACAAGGCTCCCCAGGGCTCATGCACCCATGAGCATGGAATTTGGGCACATACTGGGGTCTCCCTTGGCCTCCCAGAAAAGCTCCTCATGGGCTAGGTAAACACTGAGCTTCTTCATAGAAATGGCAGTTTCCTCAAGCAAACATGATGAGGGTTAACAGAAACCTTGTATGTAAAACCAGTTCAAAAGCTGTCACAAAGGCTATGCTTGGAAAACATATGTGCCTGCCCTCATTCCCTTGCCTGTTATCTGGAGGCTCTTGCCAGGCAGGACCATGGACAGCAGCAGGCCCAGGGAGATCATGATGTTGGGATGAGAAACACGGGGTTGGAAGTGTCCTGGAGTAAGTCATGGAACTGTTTTTAGTTCGTTGATTCAGTCACTTTCTAGACTCTGCCTCTGAGGGGGCTTTGCAAGTTACATAGCATGAGACATGAGAAGTATTTGGCATGATGCCTGCTTGAGAGGAAACGGTTAACGTGTGTATACTCTCTCTCGTCTCTTGTGTTTCCTTTCACGTTCAGATTCAGGCTTCTGCCAGGGGTTGATCTCTGGCCCAGAGGATTTGAAAGATTAACAAAATGAGCTCTGACTGTTGTCGTATCCAGGACTCTGCCAGGTGAGAGATGCACGGCGCCCTGAGGGGAGTGCCGCCCTCTGGCACGGAGGCAACAGCATGAAGGATGAGCCTTCTCCCGCCGCAGCCCTGGGTCAGGGAGGCAGAAAATCACCCTCACCAGGAGCCGTTCTTCATTTTCTGCAATGAATTTCGGAAGGATCATCTTCAATCAGTGTCATTCTCAGGAAGAGAAGGAGCCACTTTATATGTTCCCTCTGATTTCCCACAAAAAGGAAACCTTGATGAGGCTGGCCCTTGGCATCCACCATCCTTCCTATCCACACCCTCCCCACCTGAAACACCATTCCCAAAGAGCACAAAGTGCAGTCCATGCTGCCCAGCTCTCTTGACCCCATTTCCACCTTGTTTCTTGGAGGTGCTCCTCAGCTGACACCCTCCTCCACCTTCTGGGGCTCCATAAAGTTGTTTCTGCCTCCCGTGCATGTAGGACATCCAAGAGGCCTCTGTAACACTCCCGCTCCCACACACCAGTCACCACCCTTGGCCGCGCCTCACCCTCTGGTGTCCCCACCGGCTTCATTTCCTTTTAAGGCTTGAGGGATTAGGAATGTGTACTCTAGCTTATGATTCCAGCATGGTACTGTGCTAACTGGCCTCAAGCTCCTTGACCTGAGACACTGTCAATTTTATTCAAGTTTTTAAAACTTTTTTGGGGGGCCTTTTCCAGCAGGATGACCACTTGTTTTGTCCCTGTCTATAGGTGAAGGCTGACCACAGTCTGGAACATTCTGTAAGCCAGCCATGCCTCATCCCCTCCACTGCTGCCTTTCCCGTTTAACTCCCTCTCATGGGTCACCTGCATTATTGTAATAACCGCTTGCTTGGTCCCTTTCCCCATTTCTTACTCCTCTTACTCATGAGACTCCAGGGTTCACTCTCAGAGCAGCAGGGACAGAGGGACTCATTAAATGTAAGTAAAGCTGCTCGGAACCAGCTTGTGGCTCCCTCTGCTCCAAGGAGGAAAGGGCTTTCAGCAACTCAGTCCCTACCCTTTCTACCCCAGGCTGCCCACGACCTGGTCCCACTTCCTGCCTTCTTTGCCCCTTGATTCCTTCCCGCTGTCTGCCAACATGCTAGGCAGGCCTCTCCTTCAGAGGAATGCTCTTCTCCCAGAAATCCACTGTTTTTTCTTTTCCCTCCCTTTATTTTTTCCCATCAAATACAACCTTTCATTGAAGTCTTCAGTAAACATTCCATTCATTTTTTAAATCAATTTATTTATTGTGATTGGAGGCTAATTACTTCACAATACTGTAGTGGTTTTTACCATACAAACACTGAGACATGAATCAGCCATGGGTGCACATGTGTTCCCATCCTGAACCCCCCTCCCAGCTCCCTCCCCATCCCATCCCTCAGGGTTGCCCCACTGCACTGGCTTTGAAGGCCCTGTTTCATGCATCAAACTTGGACTGGTAATCTCGTTTCACATATGGTAACATACACAAACATTCCATTTTAAATGGTAACTTTTGCCTCCTGTACTTTGGTGGTATCTATTATTCTGATATCCCTTCCTTGCCTTATTATTTTCATCACAGAACTTATCATGTTCTAATATGCTACATATTTTCATTATTTTATCTGTTTCCTCCCCTTCCATTTTAAGCACCATGAGGATGAGAATTTTATCTGGATCCCAGAATGCTTCCTGGAACATAGTGTGCCCTCAAAAAATGCATGATGAATAAATGGTCTCTAATAATTTCAGCTAAGACTGGGATCTGGCCATCCATCCCCTCGCAGTTTTATTCTGCCCTGCTATGCACATGGTCCTTGACTGACCCCACAGGCTACCTATAGCAGAAAGATGATAAAGGCATCACCCCTTTTTCAAGAAAAAAATCTATCTAAACTTTTCCCCTAGTCCTTATCTGTGCCCTAACTCTAACTAGTTTTTTGTTAGCATGTCTCATTAACTTTAAGGGACTCTTTGGAGTGCAGATGACCTTGTACACACCTGTCCCCCATTCAGGACCCAGCGTGGAGATGAAGGATGGTCCTGTTCTTATTACAGGTTGTCAAGAAACCTCCTTGGCTTGATCGATCCAGACAACCTTTATTCAGAGGGGAGAGACAAATCAGTCAAATCAGTTATTTGACAAGATGTCAAAGTTGCTTCAGTTATTTGGCTGAAACATGATTTTCTATTAGTTAGGTTGGGTTTGTTTAGAAACGTGCCTTCCCTCAAAGACTCTATAAAGTACAAATACACTTAGTTATTCAAATTGCTAGAGAATGAGCCCCAAAGTGCCTCATTTACTCATCCTTTAAAAAAGGAATGACTATTTGTGGGTGGGCATGGGTGAAAACCCCCAACTACTTTCCTAAACCAGTATTTGTGAGTGTCAATAGTCAGTTGGGGCTTCTCAGGTGGCGCTAGTGGTAAAGAATCCTCCCACCAGTGCAACAGATGCAAGAGACATGGGTTCAATCCCTGGGTCAGGAAGATCCCCTGGAGTAGGAAACGGCAGCAAACTCCAGTATTCTTGCCTGCGAAATCACATGGACAGAGAAGCCTGATGGGCTACAGTCCGTGGAGTGCAAAGAGTCAGAAGAGTTAGTGACTAGAAAAAACACTGGTCAAGGGCTTTACATGAATACTGTTCCCTATTTCTCAAAATAACCCTAGGAGATAGGTTTTATCATCATATTTTGATTTGTAACATCAGAGTTGAGATTTGAAGCAGGTATTGGCTGATACTGAGCTCAGGTTTCTTCAGGGTTTCAATCTGTTTTCCTAGTCTCACTCTTTCTCTTCTAGGCTATTTCCATGTCTAGTTGAATAAAAGCTGTATTTTAGATAGTCAAAGATTCAATAGAAAAAGCAGACTAAATATTGAATCCTTTCCCCTTGCACGATCCTTAGAGTGTATCTGCTCTCCAGCTATGTACACAAGCATTGAGGGGTCAGCCATTCTGCAGTTAATATCCAGGGTCAACCATTACTTATTTAATTCTATCTTGGGACTCATCCAACTGCTAGAAAGTGAAATCCACTTTAAACTATCTTGAGGAATAAAGGAAAAGTGTTGGCTTCTTAAAAAAAACCCATGAGTAGCACGAGCTTCAGCAAGGGCGGGACACAGGAGCTAAAGCAAAGGCACCAGGAATATGTCTCTGTTTCTCATACGTCTATGTTTCCCTTCGCATCAGCATCACAATTAGCTACACTTATCTTGCCCAAGCAATCACAAGAAAGAGATATTATCTCTCCTCACATGTCCAGAAAAATGCAGGAGTGCAGTCTCACAGATCTAGCCGAGGCCATGTGCCCATGCTGAACTCATGGAATGGTCAGGATGATGGAACAATCTGGTTAGCCAGACACAGACCACGGGACGGAGTCAGCCCCATTTTAACATAATGTGTACTAAAAGTTGAGAAAAGGCATTTCAAAGACAGATCAGGGTATGATGACCTGAATAATGGCAAATGATCACTGGACAAGCAAAAAAATAACCACCAAACCAACGGTGTGATACAGGATAATTCGCATACACTGTATGTATATCAGTCTTCTCATCTGTAAAACAAACAGTCTGTGCACCTCATGGCGTTTGAAAAGAATCCAATGATAACATGTTTGAAATTGTTCAGCGCCATACTTGATGCTTTACAAGGCCTCCAAATATCTTTGCATTATGTTATTACACTGTCCCAGACCTCATGACTCGGTTCTCATACCTTCCGACAGGCAACTGCATTGTTTTTTCCTCATGCCTCTGATTCCTTATTTAAATAGTCCAGAATCTGTCACACAATCTGAATTTCTGATGGCTGGAGGGTCCATGGGAAGCTGGAACTATCAGAAAGGCTACTACAAAAGCTGTTGGCAGCTATCATGTTTCAACAGGGGTGGTGTGTGACTTGTGTAGACAAAGCAAGAGCCAGAAGTACACAGCTCATTATCCCATTAATCCTCTAACATGTTGCTGTTTGGCCATAATCTCCTTTCCCCAAAGATGGGAAGGCAGAGGGAGGCAACAGCACCACACAGACAGATTGTGCTTTGATATCCATGAATGATCTGAGGGGAGAACCACTTCATCCACAGCAAATGCTCCATCAAATTGGGCCCCAGTAGCAATGAACTGGTTGGGGAATATCTTTGGGGGGATGTCATATTTAATAAACTGAGGATATAAGCTTCTGGGGACAGCTCTTCTCTCCCCTTTCTTCAAATCTGTTCTGTAAATATTTCAGGATAAGTACTGAAAGCTGAATCTGCCTCCTTAGTGGCAGATATCATTGTTTTAGAAAACACAGTTTATTAGCAAGTTTCTTTGGAACCTTAAAAATAATAATAATAAAAGCAACAGAAAATAAGACAGTCAAGTAATGACTGATGGAACGTGAAAACGGCCAAGGAAACAAAGGCACTCCAAGCAGCAGGTAGCCATGAAAAGGACGATGGACAAGTCAGTCTTCTCCTTTTAAAAAAATTTTTATTTTTACTTTATTTTGCTTTACAATACTGTATTGGTTTTGCCATACATTGACATGGATCTGCCACGGGTGTACATGAGTTCCCAATCCTGAACGCCCCTCCCACCCCATATCATCTCTCTGGATCATCCCCATGCACCAGCCCCAAGCATCCTGTATCCTGTATCGAACATAGACTGGCGAATCATTTCCTACATGATAGTATACATGTTTCAGTGCCATTCTCCCAAATCATCCCACCCTCTCCCTATCCTACAGACTCCAAAAGTCTGTTCTACACATCTGTGTCTCTTTTGCTGTCTCACATACAGGGTTATCATTACCATCTTTCTAAATTCCACATACATGTGTTAGTATACTGTATTGGTGTTTTACTTTCTGGCTTACTTCACTCTGTGTAATTGGCTCCAGTTTCATCCACCTCTCATTTTGTTTTAACACGTCCTTTGTCTGAACAGATTTTTTTCCATTCGAGGAAAAGGTGTAGGACAATCAACACTCACTCATTAAGCCAGTGTTTGTTCTAGAGTCTAGACGTGTCTATGAACGAAATAGACAAAATCACTCAAGATCCTATGGTCTAGTCAGGTAGAGAGGAAAATCAACTAATTAAGCAAGGAAATGGCAGAAAATGAATGTAAGCTAAAAGCTCACCTAGGTTTATGTTAACACATAGATAACACATAGATGGCAATGCAGGGCCAGGCGCTTGTAGCAATTGAGCTGAAGTCTTGCTAGATCCTAGTAACAAACCAGTACACATATCCTCCTGTTGGAAGATAATCCTGTGGCCAGTGGCTTAAATGTGAAACCTTTTCAGGAGAATTGTCCTTGGCCTAGAGAAGATGCCTTGGAGGCAGCCAATGATGGATTGATACAGAGTAACAAAAGCTTGGCTCCTTCCTTCAAGGCTGGGTACCTACGAGGAATGATTTATGCTCCAGACCCCCACCACCATAACCCAGAGATCAGGCCAAGCTAGACGCTACCAAAGACCACATTTAAGACCATGTCCTTGCTCTCTTCCTCTTGTTCTCCACTCCTTGTTGCCCTCATCCATTTGCATCCATTTTTCCTAAGCATATTTTAAACTTTTGAACAAAGCATGCATTGCCATACCTTCTCTCAGGGGCTCTGTTTCTAGGAAGCACAGCCAAGGGAGCAGTTGAAGAAAGTCTCTTTTGAGTTATCCTGTTCAGGCTGGGAAATAAGTGATGAAAAGTAGCCAAGAGTGCATATATCTGTGGCATAAACTTGACATGCTTTAAAGACCAAGAGGAGATCTTGGGTGGAGGCCATTAGAAAGAGGAGAAGTGGGATGAGAGAAGATTGGAGAATCCCAGGAGTTGAGCCCAGATCTTACAGGAGGAGTATCTTGGATTTTAGTCCAAGTGTGATGGGAAGTGATTAGAGTTTTGAGCAGTTGGGTGTTATGACTTAGGTTTAAAAAATTCCTCCGGGGAACACATAATGTTCGAATAGAAACAGGGAGAACAGGTCGGACACTGCCTATGGTTGATGCTGGTTGGACTAGTAACTGTTGTGTGCCTGTTATATGTTAGACAACTTACCTGTAATTTACAAGTTCTACTAACAACTCCATAAAATGGATATTATTCTACCCATTTTAGAGGTAAGGAAAGCAAGACAGACTGTTTATATAGCTACTGAGACATACTTGTGCCATTAAGTAAATATCTTCTATTTAAATCAGATGATCTCATTCTAAAACCAGTGTTTTTCTGACTATAATACCCTCCTTATCTGATTGCCTGGTGTACAGTTTTCTCTGAAAATAGCTCAATCACTCTCACTTGCCATGTTTGGGCCATCAGAGATGCTAAAGCCTCACTGTCCCACTGGGGATATGGATTCCTGCTGAAGCATCAGTCTGTGGGGCCCCTGAAAGAGTGGCTGCCATTATTTACACACATCTGTTTGCAATTATGAGGTGCCCTTACACTTCCCCTTTTTGTTAACATAATTACTTTCAATTATATGAATACTCTGCCCTGACCAGTCCAGGGATCCACACCCCTGCCAACTACAATGGTTGATTTCCAAAGCCCCTGCCTGTCCAGGCCAAACATATGGACCCTTTTCTCAGTTCTGAGCACAAGAGGATTCAGATCCAAATACAGTAGGAATAGTAGCTATCTCTTGCTTTGTCTATATCACTATGGCAATACAAGAGAGGGTTAAATTACTTAGGGTCACGTTTTAAATTTGCAATGACTTTGTCAACTAGAGGGAAATCTGTAATGGGGATTTAATGGGAAAGTGGTTCTCTTGCCTTGAAAAGCCAAGGCAGTCCAAAATCTCCTCCTCTCAACAGGACATAGAGAGGAATAAGAGAAGCCAAATCTATTTCCAGTAATCAACTTAGAATCAGGACAGAGGAGATCTCCCCAAATTCAAGAGGTGCACAGTTCTTAAAATCAGCAGAGTAGGAAGAGCAACTGTGAGAAAGAGCTTTTTACCTGGTTGACAAAGACTCTAGATTAAAATCCAAACTTTGAGGAAGGGTAAGTTTCTGTAGTTATTGTGAAACCCTGAAGTAAATATTAGAAGAATCCAAAGTGCACTAAAATATGGAAGAAAAAATGGAGAATTATCATTGATTTTGCCTCCCCTTGCTGCTGTTGCTGCTGCTAAGTCGCTTCAGTCATGTCCAACTCTGTGCGACCCCATAGACAGCAGCCTACCAGGCTTCCCTGTCCCTGGGATTCTCCAGGCAAGAACACTGGAGTGGGTTGCCATTTCCTTCTCCAATGCATGGAAGTGAAACGTGAAAGTGAAGCCACTCAGTCGTGCCTGACTGGTAGCAACCCCATGGACTGCAGCCCACCAGGCTCCTCCGTCCATGGGATTTTCCAGGCAAGAGCACTGGAGTGGGGCACTCCTCTTGCTAGGCATTTTTAAAGGTATTTTACCTTTATGATGACATTCAATCCTTGTACCAATACTATTAAGGTAATTATGGCTATTCTGGTTCTCTTAACGGAGGAAATGGGCTCAGAGTTTAACAACTTGCCAGAGGCTATAGACTTGGTAATGGCACAAAAGCTATCTGAGCTCTGGTCTCTTTTGGTTTCAAAGGCTACCCTGTTTTTCTAATCTGCAAAAGTGAAAATGGAAAAATGAATGAACTAGGGAGAAGCAGAGAAGAAGAGGAAAACATGACTAGGGAAGAGAGATTTTCTTTGCAGATACCTGACCAAGTAGATTAAGCAGTTCCTTAATTTTGTGTTGAGGGAATGATTAGAGATAATACAGAATCCCAAAGCATATCTATTACAGTTTGATAAGTACGTATGTGTGTGTGAGCACCAAAAAATACCTGCATATAATCGCCTATCATTCATTCCATAGTATATATGGTTCATTTATTTACTCTCAAATATTCCTCTTTGACCCTATTAATACTGAAGAATCACTGAAGTCTTTGGGAATCCGTGTACCATGTAGCTTGGGCTTCCAAGGTGGCAGTAAAGAACCTGCCTGCCAATGCAGGAGACAAGCGATGCAGATTCAATCCCTGGGTTGGAAAGATCCCCTGGGGGAGGGCATGGCAACCCACTCCAGTATCCTTGCCTGGAGAATCCCTCGGACAGAGGAGCTTGCAGGCTACAGTCCAGAGGGTTGCAAAGAGTTGGGCACTACTGAAGTGACTGAGCATGCACCGTGCAGCTTGCAGAGTAGGTGATCACACCCCACCATAAGCACTTTTCATCTCCTCCGGGGAAAGGTGGAGCCTAACCCTTCCTGCTCAAAGGAGGCTCATTAATTATCTTAGGTCTAATTCCAGACCTGTAGAGCCTGCCTGAAGTTAAAGCCACATGCAGGGCAGTGCTGGTGGTAGGAGTCTTTCCAAAGAAAATCCAATGACCTACTCAGCCTCTCTCTGCTGTCCTATATATTTTCATCCGTTTCTTTAAGCAATTCTCCTTGTTCTAGTGAGTATACCACTATGAGGCTTACTTGCAAGCTAACTCTGCAGATCCTCTTCTTGAAGATAAGGAGTTGATGCTGGGCTCCTTCAGTGGAATCCCAGCCTCCTGTTTGTAATATCCTATTTGGAGAAACCTCATGGGTGAATCTTGACTTTATCATGGACTCCTCCCTCATTCTCCTTGTTAAGGTGGTCTTGCTTCCATTCAAGAACTCAGTTACAGTCTGTCCTTGATGGCAAAAAGGATGCATTTCTTTAAAACTTTTTTCTTTTCATTTCTTTTTGCTTCTTTGTTCATTTATTTGGCTCATCCTTTGCAGTTTTTCCCCTTGTCCACCTAGAGCTCAAGTCGGTCTTCTATGAACCCTGTTTTGAGTAATACATAGCCAACTGCAGTGGAGAGAATTTTTCTTTATTCTCTGGGATGTCCTTTGAGAATTGAGAAATGCAACTGCCAGTCTTAGCAGGGTTCTAACAGAGCTGTATTCGGAAAGGATAAGTGGAAATATGATCAAGAAAGCATTTTCAAGACTCAGTAAAATGCATTTTAACTGAATTGACAAGGCTGAGAAGCCAGCTTATTCAAGGCAGTCTTCTAACCAAAACAGCATGGGAGTGTTCCCTGGTTTTGAAGGACTCCTTGCCTGGCCAGACAGATAGCTATCTAGCTGGTTAAATATATGAGGTGTTAATAGAATATTTGGGGTATGGCAAACTCTGGGCCAGTTTTCATAATTCTTTTCCCATGAGTGTCAAATTGAGTCCCTGTAATAGAAATATAAAGATATATGTAATAACAACAACCATTAATTCCCAAATCTCACATGTCAGAGACTATTCTAAGCACTGCTACGTGTACCATCAATGAAAACACTATGAGGCAAACGTTATTAAAACCCCCACTTTAAAGGTGAGGAAACTGAGACTTAGAAGAAATAAAGCCTTGCTGCGGCCACACTATAGGTCAGTCTGGCATCCTAATCACTTTGCTTAGCACGTTGTATGTCTCTCCAGTCTAAGTGCAGATTAGAGCCCCAGCAGAGGGAGGGAGATGTGACGAGAACAAGGGAATTAGAAGGGATGGGGTGCCACCATGTGCCAGGCACCCTGGGAGGTCTTCACAGATGCCTTATGAATCGATCCTTATCGCAATCATACTGGCAGGTTGCTTTCACTGCCAGCCTTGTACGCTTATGCAAATGTAACTTGAGACTGTGAGTGTGTTCCCTAAGGACATCACTCATTCATTCATCCAACAAGCCTTCACTGGGCATCTAGTAGGGACCATGTCCTGTGCTGGAAGCTGTAGTGAATGAAATAGGTGCCATTATAGCTCAGAGAAGGAACAGGACATGAATCAGATAGGCACAAGAATGGATATATAATTACAGCTATCACAAGTAAGTGCTGACCATGTGTTCTCAGAGGGAACGTGTGCCTCCTCAGGGGGTCAGAGGAGGATTCCTGAAGGAAGTGATGACTTAGCTGAGGTCTAAGGCTCCGCAGAAAAGAATCTCCTGCCAATGCAGGAGACACAGGTTTGATCCCTGGGTGGGGAAGATCCCCTGCAGAAGGGAATGGCAACCCACTGCAGTATTCTTGCCTGGAGAATCCCATGGACAGAGGAGCCGGGTGGGCTACAATCCATTGGGTTGCAGTCAGTCATAACCTAGCAATAAAATTACAACAACAAAGGATACCTAGGCGATGAAGGGGAGAAAGAAGATGGTTTTAGGCAGATAGAAAAGCAAGTATAAAGACCCGTGGAAGGAGACATTGAGAGACATTTGAGGAGCTGAAAGAGCACAGAGAGAAGGAGCCATGGGGCCTCATGAGGCTGAAGAGTTTGTCTGGGAGCCAGACTCAGATGAGCCACGGGAGGCCACAGAGCTGGTGGTGGCTCAGGTTGCAGAGTGCCCACTCTGTGCTGTTTCCTCTGTCCTTGTCCACAGGGCTGAAGGGTCTGCCGTCCACTCCAGAGGAGGCCAAGGAGGGACCATAGTGCAGGCAGAGGTTAGCAGAAAAGACTAGCTATAGCTAAGGAGAACAAAAGGAGTCTTGTTCTTAAAAGGGGGAAAAATGCCAACTGTGGGACAGAGACCACATCCCCAAAAGTATAGAAAGCGTATATGTGTGGGGAGTTTCCAAGTCACTTCCTTTTGTTAGCAAGCACAGTAAAATAATACAATTCCATATAGGGTCTGAGGCCTTCTATGACCATCCTCACCTATCAGTACTTCTCTGAGCCCTGTGTTGAGTGGAGCGTCATGTGACTTGGGGCCACTGGGCGGAGCCTCCACAGCAGGCTCCTGGGTGTGTAATTACTTTCTAATGGGTTGGACCACTTTGTGTGGGGCCTCTTACAGGGTGGAGAATCGGTGTACAAGGAACTGGAATTTTAATTGGCACACTGTCCAGGGTCTCCAGACATGATTGCCAGCCTGACCTCTCATAGGGCTGAGACCTTGCCAGTAAAGGCTATGGAATGCTTATTTGGGAAACCTAAATTCACTGGCATTGAGGTTCTTCCCAGTCTTTCCAGTTTCAGGATAATATACTCCATGGAACTCAATCTTCATAAGACCCTGATACAAGAATCCCTCCCCACCCAACCCTATCTAAGACTCGAGTCTGGAGAGCAGACAGTTTGGATAGTGAGGGATTCGTGGACTTGTTGGTGGGATTCCATCATGCTTTTTGAATGTCTGGCCATCCTGTGATGCTACTGTCTCTGTTCACCTGCATCTCTGTTGTGCTCAGATCTCATCAGTGCCTTGCAAGGACTTCACACAGACTACCGTCACGCATTGCCAGCTATCTTTCCAATAGGTACCATCTGGTGGTCCACCTGTATGAGTGCCGGACACCTGATGCCACCCATCTGCCAGCTGTCTGCTCACCCTCTACTTGAACGTCCACTCTGGTTACTCCAGTCCATCTCAGCCTTTTGCCAGGACCACTTGCCTGCCACCTGTTCTTCCCTCCCTGGGACAGATGGCTCCCTTTTGTGCTTGTCTTTGCGTACATGTGTTGGGTTCTGACCTCAGTAATCACAATCCCTCTGAGTCCTTCATATCCAGACGATTCAGATCCTGAGCAAAACTGGCAGAGTTTCTGCAGGCCAGGTCTTTGCACACAGGGAATGAATTTTGCACACAAGGAATAGAGTCTCACAGCTCGAACCCAGGGTTGTTCCTTTGTCTGCGGGAGACGGTAAGATTCTCCTGATCTCTGCCATATGCACCAAATGCAATGAATTCGCTCCTTTGCCTCATTCCTTACAATGTCTTCCTGCTCTCTATACTTGTCTGGCATCTAAAATTTCTGCCTAATTATTGGCACATACCTCTTCTTAAGGGAAGTCCTTGTCCCCTTAAATCTGGTTTCTGGCACTGTTTTCTGCCAAATTTAATGGACTACCTTGAGTCCAGACCACCTCCCGCCTGACTGTGAGTCATCCATTTCCTGGGGATTCCCGTGTTCATGTTCTTCCTCAGGAACAGCCTCCATCTGGTTGTAGTATTTGGACTATGGTTCTTATTAATGGGGTCAGTCCCAGCAGGGTGTCTATGAGCAAGTGGTTTACTTTTTCTGAGTTTCAGTTTTCTTATCTGCCATTTGGGTTAATAATTGTGTCTACATTATAGATGTATAGTGACGATTAAAAGGTTAAGACATGCAGTGCATTTGAAAGGCTCCCTGGCAGAGAGTGCACTCTGGATTAAGCTTACTGATTATCTGTGCTTCCTATCTTTCCTCATTAGTGAGTGAGACCCTGGCTAGGCTGATATTTCAGACGCACTCCCAGCCCTCAAGTGGTTAGCCATATTAGCAAGATCACTTAGGGGCCTCCCTGGGTCTCTAAGTCACAGACCCTGTAGGAATCAGAATGTGCCAAGGGAGTTAACTTGTATCCATCCATTCCTTCCTTCTTTTATTCATTCAAGAAATATTTATTAAGCCTCTGCTTGGTGCATGGATGGCATCTGGCTCAGCGATTTGAATACTTTATCTCTTGTACACAACTCCTTGGGTTGGGCATTTCCCAGAAGCTGGAGTCCCTGCATGTGGAAGCTGGATCCAGGTATCCTGCCCCAGTAAGCTGGGCTCTGTAAGCCAATGAGCTCCCTGTTGGACAGTGGCATCCGTACGAGCAGAGGAAGCTGAAAAGCCCTACATGTGCCACATGCTCCCCTTCCCTGTATGACTCCACACCCAGAGCTGAAGTGGGGAGGGGGATTTAAACCAAATCCTCCATAGAGCTGCCCCCACTGTGGTTTCCAGTCTCTGTGACACTCTGACTCATTTCCATTTTTTCCTTCTCCTCCCAGAATGCTCACTGGACCACACCCTGCTGCCCTCTGGCCCTGCTTATCTGCGACCATACCTGGGCCTTCCTGTGCCTTTAAGCCCTTCCAGGAAGGATCCCCATCCATCTCAATTATCCATGTCCTTTGGGCTTCCCAGTGGCTCAGTGGTAAAGAATCTGCCTGCCAATGCAGAAAACACAGGTTTGATCCCTGGGTTGGGAAGATCCTCTGGAGAAGGGAATGGCAACCCATTCCAGTATTCTTGTCTGGGAAATCCCATGGACAGAAGAACCTGGCAGGCGACAGTCCCTGGCATTGCAAAAGAATCAGGAATGACTTAGCAATGAAGTAATAACATTCACCAATCCACTGCTCTTGATTATCCTTGTGCTAAGCAAGCACTCTGGGCAAACTGAAAGCAGACATTTTTCCTCCTTTAATTAAACATAAAGCCACAGCCCAGTAAATATCCAACCTTGGATCTGTGTCTTAGAGACTCTGATCAGACTTGGAAACCATAATTGAAACTGCCAAATTGAATGCTAGTTATAAAAATTGGTATCAATGATAATGCTATCAACAACTATTTTAATGTATCAGATTATAGATAGATTTTTCTGTTTTTTAAAAAGAAATGACTTTTAAAAGAAGATAATATGAGGCTGGAAAATAACTTATTCCCAACAGTGAGTAAGAAAGTTCCTCTGAAATTTCTTCTGTCTGTCTCTTCAGACTTCAGGAAAAAAAAGTTGCAAATAATCCCCTATGATAAGAATGTTAATAAGAGTGATTGAGGAACAAGCATGCCTTTTGGAAAGCTCTGTCTTACTATCTTACAAAAGTTGACTGATGAATGGATGTATGGAAAAATTGATGGTGCCTGGCTTAGGAGGGATGAAGGACTCTTCAGTACAGCCTGGCCAGTGATATGACTTGGCAAACATCCATCTGATACTTAAGCAGATATTAATCTCACCCATATCCAAGTACAGCTGAAAGGTTCAGGGACATTGTGGTTGTTGAGAGAAGCCCTAGGAGGCAAAAGGTGAGTTCTCTTCTAAATGTAGACTCAGTCACAGGCTCACTGGGAATCAAGGTCAAATTGCTTCACCTCACTTGGTCTTGTTAACTCAGATGGAAAATTAGTTAGAAGCAAATCACATACTTGGAGAAGAGCTGCAGCTTCCCAGGGCCACTTTTATAGAGTAGCAGGGTCTCTGAGGAAGGTAAAATATTTAAGGTGGATAGGTAGACAGGAATGAGGAAATGAAAACTCCTGGAGGAATGGAAAGCCCCATTACCATCAGAAACATCATGCTGGAAAACTTTTGTATCCTACCCCAAGATGTTGCCTGCCTTCTGTCAGATCAAGGTAAGGATCACCACCCAGGGTTGGCTTGGACCTCTGTGGGTTGCAGAAACAGACTGGGCATCGGGAGTGAACAGTGCTCTGGGAATGAAAGCCAGTCAATACAGCGCTGGCCAACAAAAAGAAAAGAAACAGTTCCACTGCGTCCTGCCTCACCCCTCTCTTCAGACGACTCAGCTCCAGCCTGAAGCTTTGGTTCCCTGGTTCTTGCTGGAGCAGTTCTGAGCTTCTCAGTTTAAATTTTGCTCAGCGCTGATTCTGTCAGATCTCGAGCCTGACAGCACTCTTCCCATTCCTTTCATACCCACTTCTGCCCAAGTGTTCTGTTGGCCCGCATCTGAGAGGAATGACCACCGAATCTTCCTGTAGGAAGCCAGTGCACTGTGGGATATTCTCATAGGGGGGTTTATCAAATCTCTTTGTATGAAGACAGTGATGGAAGAGTCTAAGTTAGGTGTGCTGACTGTACCTCCAGTCAAGCACAGCCTCTGGAAAAAAAGATAAATTGGTATCCTTCACTCTCTATAGAAAATGAAAATTTTCTGCTGGGTTCCCAGAAGAGCCAGATAGGAAACCATTGATCATCCTGAACAAACATCTTTCAATAAATCTTTATCTCCTCTGAAGTTAATTGGAAGGACAGTGACTTCTGAGTTTACTCTCTTTCAGCACTCACCTCCCTTTCACTCGTCTGGGTATATTTGTTTTCAAAGCCAAAATGTACTACATGGATCCATCCATCTTAGCAAAGGAATCCCAAATGATTTCCTATTTCAGCTCCGATGTATGGAACTTGAGAATTCTCTTAATCCACTGACTCTGCAAGGTACTTAACCTTTTCCATCACAGGTGAGCATATCATGTTGCTCAATTCCTCACAAGGGATGTGCCTAAACTACTAATCCCACTGCTCTGTCTGGATTTAAGGCTTCCTCTCTTGGATGGCATCACTGATGTGATGGACACGAGTTTGAGTAGGCTCTGGGAGCTGGTGATGGACAGGGGGGAAGCCTGGCACGCTGCAGTCCACGGTGTCGCAAAGAGTCGGACATGACTGAGCAACTGAACTGGACCGAACTCTTCTTTTAATGAGTATATTCATTTGTTCATTTCACATTGCAAATCATCATATGCCCATCACGGTGCCAGGATGCCCAGTTCCTAAAGTAGGTCTGATGATAGGTTTGTATGTGCCTGAGTTCCCTGGATCCTGGTTTGCTGATCAGTATCCTCTGAGGTGTGCAGCTAAAGCAAAGAAAATCGTTTCGGTGGGCCACATTCATAACCAAACCTATACCTTCTCAGTTCTAAAAAACCATTTAAAACATCAAAAGCCTTAAATTTGGTATTTTTGATTCTCTGAACTCTTAATTAGCTGTGTAACTGGCACATCAATATCTTAAGACCCATATTCATTTTAAAAACTAGGTTATTATAATGTATAACTTTTAATAAAACCTTCCAACTATAGTAATGCAAATCACAGAAGCCCTGAAAGCTCTATGAATCAATGCCACCACCTCACACCCAGCTGTGGAAGTTATTTGGTATTAGCACAGTAACCTTTAAATAGAAGAGTATGTTCTTAAACACACTGGGTCTCGACAAGGGGCCCACCCACATGGTGAAAAGGCCCAGCTCCTGTGTTTCTGTTATGTGAAAATATAATGGAAAGAATTTTTAATGTGGCAGAAACAAATGTCAACTCTTACAAGATTTCACAAGTATCTATAGAGTTCAAAGACCATCAACACAATGCGGATGGTTCTTTTTTGTAATTGTAAGAAATGCAAAAGATGATGGCTCCTCTGAACAGAGGGAGCTGTCAGATCTCACTATGATATAAAGGGTGTTCGAATAAATTTTAAAATAATAAGAATGATGAACCTAATTACTTTTACAGTGGAGAAATCTGGAAAACCCCACATTTAGTGAGTGATCAATGCTAACCTTACCAATAAGTACATAAACTGGCAGCATGTATCTCCTGATGTGATGTGCTGAGTAGAACAGAATATCGTTTTTACAGTACTTGTACCAAAAATGCATACCTTGATTCTAACCCCAAGATAAATGTAAATTGAGGGAGAGTAAAAAAAGTTTGATCTTCAAAAACATCAAAACCTTAAAAAAGAAAAGAGGAGAAAACATTTCCCACTAAAGCCATACCCTGGATTAGTATTTGGATACAGATTAAAGATTCAGTAATCTTAATTGATTAAAGATCAATCTATTTATCTGTTTATCTGTAGATCATTTTCCCTCTGTGTGTGTGTGTGTGTGTGTGTGTGTGTGTGTGTGTGTGTATTTCAAGAGAGGGACAACATTTCATGTAATGATCACATGGTTATCAACTTTAGAAACTGTAACACTGATAAAATAAAATAAAAATATCATCTAGCTCTCTGTCCATATTCAAATTTGCCAGTTGTCCCAGTTATGCCCTTTAGAGTAGGGGTTTGCAAACTGCAGCCCACCCACCGTCTGTTTTCATAAGTAAAGTTTTATTGGAACAAAACCATGCCCCATTTGTTTACATGCTGTCTGTGGCTGCTTTTGCATTACAACCACAGAGTTGAGTAGTTGCAACAGAGACCATATGGTCCATAAAACCTAAAATATTTATTATCCAGCTCTTTACAGAAATAGTTTTCCAACCCCTGCTTTAGAGCTATATTATTCCCCTCTCGTACAGGGTAATGTATTGCATTCAGCTGTCAGCTCCTTAACATTTCTTTTAATCTGAATTAGTTCCTAACCCTTTCTTTGAGTTTCTTAACCTTGATATTTTTAAGATGGCAGGACTGTTTTGTAAAATTCCACTCAACTTGGCTTTATCTGATATTTCCTCATGATGAGATTCAGGTTATTCATTTCTGGCAAGAATACCACTAAGTTGATATTGTATTCTTTTAATATATCATATCAAGAGATATGTGTGTTTATTTTTTCTAGTTTCATTGAGATATAACTAATACATATTACTGTGCATATTTAAGGCATACAGCATGAAGTTCTGAGTTACATATACTGTGAAATAATTGTCAAAATAGGTTCAAGTAACATCCGCCTTCTCACCAGGTCAGTTCAGTTCAGTTCAGTTCAGTTGCTCGGTCGTGTCCGACTCTTTGCGACCCCATGAATCTCAGCACGCCAGGCCTTCCTGTCCATCACCGACTCCCGAAGTTCACTCAAACTCACGTCCATCGAGTTGGTGATGCCATCCAGCCATCTCATCCTCTGTCGTCCCCTTTTCCTCCTGCCTCCAATCCCTCCCAGCATCAGAGTCTTTTCCAATGAGTCAACTCTTTGCGTGAGGTGGCCAAAGTATTGGAGTTTCAGCTTTAGCATCATTCCTTCCAAAGAACACTCAGGGCTGATCTCCTTTAGAATGGACTGGTTGGATCTCCTTGCATATGTACAATAAAAAAGCAAAGGAAGAAGAAAAGAAAAAAATTCTCTTTGTGATGAGAACTCTTAAAATGGTTTTATCCAAATATTAATGGTGTCAACTTTGGTCAGTTGGCTAGGGTGGTGTCCACAGGAAGAAAAATTACTTTGTTTTGCTCTAAACAACATTATTAGAAAGATTAGTAATATTCAAACATGGGCTATGTATTTGGTATCAGCAAATTATCTATGTTAAATTTCTATTATTTGATAATTTTGTTATATTAAAATATGTTCTTGTTCTTAGGAAATTTGTACTTAAGTAGTTACAATAGAAGGTCATTATTTGTACCAAAGTATTCAGAGATGGTGGGTCATAGCCACAATGGTGTGATCACTCACCTAGGACCAGATATACTGGACTGTGAAGTCAAGAGGGCCTTAGGAAGCATCACTACAAACAAAGCCAGTGGAAGAGAGGGAATTCCAGTTGAGCTATTTCAAATCCTAAAAGATGATGCTGTGAAAGTGCTCCACTCTATATGCCAGCAAATTTGGAAAACCCAAGAATGGCCACAGGACTGGAAAAGGTCAGTTGTGATTCCAGTCCCAAAGAAGGACAATGCCAAAGAATGCTCTCATCTCACATGCTATCAAAGTAATGCTCAAAATTCTGCAAGTGAGGTTTCAACAGCACCTGAACCGAGAACTTACAGATATCCAGGCTGGACTTAGAAAAGGTAGAGGAACCAGAGATCAAATTCCACACATCTGTTGGATCATCGAAAGAGCAAGAAAATTCCAGGAATGTCTGCTTCATTGACTACTCTAAAGCCTTTGACTGTATGGATCACAACAAAGCATAGAAAATTCTTCAAGAGATGGGCATACCAGATAACCTTAGCTGCCACCTGATAAACTTGTATGCAGGTCAAGAAGCCACAGTTAGAACCAGACATGGAACAAGGAACTGGTTCAAAATTGGGAAAGAAGAATGTCCAGACTGTGTTTTGTCATCCTGCTTATTTAACTTATATGCAGAGAACATCATGCAAAATGCCAGGCTGGATGAAGCTCAAATGGGATCAGGATTGCTGGGAGAAATATCAATAACCTCAGATATGCAGAAAGTGTAGAGGAACTAAAGAGCCTCTTATGACGGTGAAAGAGGAGAGTGAAAAAGCCTGGCTGAAAACTCAATATTCAAAAAACTAAGATCATGGCATCTGGTCCCATCACTTCATGGCAAATGAACGGGGAAACAATGAAACAGTGGCAGACTTTACGTTCTTGGGCTCCAAAATCAGTGCAGATGGTGACTGCAGCCATGAAATTGAACGTCACTTGCTCCTGGAGGAAAAGCTATGATAAACCTGGACAGTATATTAGAAAGCAGAGACATCACTTTGTTGACAAATGTCCATACAGTCATGTACAGATGTGAGAGCTACACTATAAAGAAGGCTGAGCACCGAAGAACTGATACTTTCAAATTGTGGTGCTGGGAAAGACTCTTGAGAGTTCCTTGGACAGCAAGGAGATCAAAACCATCAGTCCTAAAGAAAATCAACCCTGAATATTCATTGGAAGGACTGACACTGAAGCTGAAGCTCCAATACTTTGGCCACCTGATGCAAAGAGCCAAATCACTGGAAAAGACCCTGATGCTGGGAAAGATTGAAGGCAGGAGGAGAAGGGGACAACAGAGGGTGAGATGGTTGGATGGCATCACCAATTCCATGGACATGAGCTTGAGCTAACTCTGGGAGTTTATGAAGGGCAGGGAAGCCTGGCGTGCTGCAGGCATAGAGTCCATGGGGTTCATGCAGTCCATGGGGTCGCAAAGAGTTGGACGTGACTGAGTGACTGAACAACAACAAGGGTCATTATAATTCCCACATATCACAGACACACACGCACATATAATGTATATGTAGGAAATCTTACCATTTGGCCAATCAAAGTAAATAGTATGTGGGTGTCCACTGTATGATTCTTACAACTTTTGAATAAGCTTTTTTTTTTTTAATGGGAGGTTAAAATAATAATGGATCAATAGTCCCTGGCACACAAGACAGAACAGAGTGTCCAGAGAACAGTATAGGAGTGAGGTTGAGCATGAAGAACATCTTCCCCTCTGTACTGGGGGGAGCAGTCATGCAGCTGCCGGTGGGTAACACGGGGAACTCCCAGAGGGGAGACCCGAGGCCACTGCCACGTTGCTAGCTATGGTGTTTACCCACTGACTGTACAAAATCCATTCAATTTAGTTGTGTAGAATGCTTCAGCACAGCTTTGATTTACCTCTAAAGTGACAACTTCAGAATCACTTAGAGGAAAAGGAAAATGAAAAAGAAAAAGAAAATCCTTATTGGACTTTAAGATATTTTCAGAGAATAAGATTGTTAAGAGAATCACAGTAAGCCAAAACTTATCAGATGTAAAAATAATGCAGACAATTAAAGAGCAATCTCTTGGGTAGGGTCAAAACACAAAAGCAAACTAGCAGATAAGCTATTTGCGAAGAGATAACAAGCTTGAAACAAAAGCTACCGAAGAGAGAGTAGAAAAGTGTGTGCTGAGGCTGGGAGTGAGGGGCACAGAAGTTGGTAAAAGGGTACAAGCTTTCTGTTATAAGATGAATAAGGTCTGAGGATCTAACATATTACATGGTGACTACAGTTGATAACACTGTGTTGTCTAACGAAAACTTGCTAAGAGAATAAAACTTAGCTGTTATCACACACAAAAAGTAAATATATCAGGTGATAAATGTGTTAATGAACTTGATGGGGGGAATTCTTTCACAATGTGTGTGTGTATAAAATTATCATGTTGCACACTTTATTTATTTTTTTTAGTTTTTATTTTTTAAATTTTAAAATCTTTAATTCTTACATGCATTCCCAAACATGAACCCCCTCCCACCTCCCTCCCCACAACATCCCTCTGGGTCATCCCCATGCACCAGCCCCAAGCATGCTGCATCCTGCGTCAGACATAGACTGGCGATTCAATTCACATGATAGTATACATGTTAGAATGTCATTCTCCCAAATCATCCCACCCTCTCCCTCTCCCTCTGAGTCCAAAAAGTCCGTTATACACATCTGTGTCTCTTTCCCTGTCTTGCATACAGGGTCGTCATTGCCATCTTCCTAAATTCCATATATATGTGTTAGTATACTGTATTGGTGTTTTTCTGGCTTACTTCACTCTGTATAATCGGCTCCAGTTTCATCCATCTCATCAGAACTGATTCAAATGAATTCTTTTAACGGCTGAGTAATACTCCATTGTGTATATGTACCACAGCTTTCTTATCCATTCATCTGCTGATGGACATCTAGGTTGTTTCATGTCCTGGCTATCATAAACAGTGCTGCGATGAACATTGGGGTACATGTCTCTTTCAATTCTGGTTTCCTCGGTGTGTATGCCCAGAAGTGGGATTGCTGGGTCATAAGGTAGTTCTATTTGCAATTTTTTAAGGAATCTCCACACTGTTCTCCATAGTGGCTGTACTAGTTTGCATTCCCACCAACAGTGTAGGAGGGTTCCCTTTTCTCCACACCCTCTCCAAAATGCCTTACAATTTTATTTGTCAATTATACTTCAAAAAAGCTTGGAAAAGAAGGGCAAACGGGAAGAGCAGCTAGAGATCAGATAAATGAAAATGTAGAAAGCAGATGTAGCAAAATTAACAGGGAAGAGAAAATAGAAGAGCAAAAGCATAAAAAGATACCAAGAGAGTTATTTTATATTAAAAACATAATCCACAAGGAAGATATACCATTCATGAAAAGAATAATAAAACGTTGAGAATATAAAGGAAAAAGTGTTAGAAACCCAAGGAGAATTTGACAGTATCACAATTATAGTGAAAGTCCAAAACACAAATTTCAGTCTGACCCACTGAGAAGACAAAAATTTAAAAAATGGTATGGAGAGCTTTACTAATTAATGTTGCACTAATGGGAATATATCAAACATATAACTAACATACTTATAGAAAACATACTTTTTGATGCCAACTTAGCATTTATACAGATATCCAATAATAAAAAGGAGAGAGAATCTCACTGATCCAAAGAGTAGAAATGCTGAAAGACGCATGTACCGGCAGTGTTCACGGCAGCACTATTTACAATAGCCGGGACATGGAAGCAACCTCGATGTCCATCGACAGAGGAATAGATACAGAAGCTGTGGTACATATACACAATGGAACATTACTCAGTCATAGAAAGGGACAAATTTAGGTCAACTGTATTGTGGCGGATGAACCTGGAGTCTGTTACACAGAGTGAAGTAACTCAGAAAGAGAAAAACAAATATAGTGTACACACACACACACACACACACACACACTATGGAATCTAGGAAAATGATACCAATGAACCTACCTTCAGGGCAGGAAGGTACACAGATGCAGAGAATGGGCTTGTGGACACAGCAGGGGAAGGAAAGGCTGGGACAGACTGAGAGAGTAGCACTGGCGTGTATATGCTGCCGCGTATAAAACAGACAGCTAGTGGGAAGCCGCTGTATAACCCAGGAAGCTCAGCCCGGTGCTCTGTGATGGCCCGGAAGGGCAGGATGGGGCTGGGTGGAGGGAGGCCTAAAAGGGAGGGGATGTGTGTATACACGGGGCTTCACTTGTAGCTCACTCGGTAAAGAATCTGCCGTGCAGGAGACCCGGGTTCGATTCTTGGGTTGGAAAGATCCATTGGAGAAGGAAATGACACTCCACTCCAGTATCCTTGCCTGGAAAATGTCATGGAAAGAGGAGCCTGGTGGGCTGCAGTCCATGGGGTCGCAAAGAGTCAGTCACGACTGAGTGACTAACACTTACATATATGTATACTTATAGCTGATCCACACTGTTATACAGCAGAAACCAACAGGGATGGGGGTAAAAAAAAAAAAAAGAAATAAATAAAGAAAGAAAAGAAACCAACAAAACATTGTATAGCAATTATACTCCAATTAAAAATCAATAATAAAAAAGCAACTCTATGATAATGTAAACAAACCAAATACTTAATACTAAATAAGTTTTGACAAAATACCAACTTAATAATTATAGTTAGAATATATTTAAAGCTAAACAGCAAAGAATTAAGCAAAAATCTCCAAATACTTAGTTTTTAACTTTTAATTTTGACTGAGGCAAAGAAGACAATTAACTTCAAAGATTTTTTCAAAATTAATTAGTGTCAAGCTATCATTACAGTTCAGAGATTATCTCACAAGAAACTATATTCAAGATTATTGGGGGAGGGAGGGAAAGATGGCGGAGGAATAGGATGGGAAGATCACGTTCTCCCTCACAAATTCCTCAAAAGAACATTTCAACGCCGAGCAAACTCCACAAAACAACTTCTGTAGGCTGGCAGAGGACATCAGGCAACCAAAAAAGCAGACCATTGTCTTCAAAAACAGGTAGGAAAAAATATAAAAGACGAAAAAGGAGACAAAGGAGGTGGGGAGGGAGCTCCGTCCCGGGAAGGGAAGCCCGTCCCGGGAAGGGAATTTGAAGAAGAGAGGTTTCCAAACACCAGGAAACACTCTCCCTGCCGAGTCTGCGGCGAGCCTTGGAAACACAGAGGGCAACATAACAGGAAGGAAAAATAGATAAATAATTAAAACCAAGAGATTACAAGCCCACCAGTAACTCCCCCAGCGGAAAAGCAGCACAGACGCCTGCATCCGCCATTGGGAAGTGGGGGCAGGGCAGGGACGCGCGGGAGGCGCGGGCTGCAGAGCTTTGTAAGAATCGGGCAGGAACGCCCCACGCTCCACCAGAACGATCTAACTTGGGCTAGCAAACCAGACTGTGGGATAGCTACCACGCGAAAAGCTCGAACATAAGACACCGCCAGGACCCAGCACAGAACAAAGGACGGAGCGGAAAAAGCCGGCTGCAGACCATTCCCCGCCGGGGACAGGCAGCCAGAGCCGTAAGGACTGGAAAGGGGCAATTGCAGACCCGGAGAGACTTTACTTACCTAACTGCAAGCAGGCTCCTTTGCTAAGACTTCTGGGGGTGCTGGACAGTCACAGTCTGCCTCACGGGGTGCGCCAGCGGTCCACCCAGAGAGCTGAGCGGCAGCGGCGGAAAAGGTGACAAGCCACGGCGGTTGCGCTCGCCAAACTCCTGAGCTACTCGGTCCTGGGAAGGGCACAAAGCACAGTCCCAGCCGCATTTGTGCCTCTGAGGGCTGCCTGAGGGCCGAACCTGAGCGGCTTGGACCGGGGAAGTGCACGCAGCCTAGGGCCGGCCCCAGACGGTTCCCGGCTGAGCATCGTAGAGCCGGAGCGGTTTGTGCGCCGCGAGGAAGGACAGGTCAAGCGGGGCAGAGATACTGTGTGCACACGACAGTGCTATTTGTTTGCAGCATCCCCCCTCCCCACAGCGCGACTGAACTAGTGAGCCTAAAAACCAGCAAACAGAAGAAGTTAAACAGAGGGAACCACCTTGGAAGTGAGCCCACACGGCCCATAACATCAGAGAAGAGCAAGATATATTTTTAATATTTTTAAAATCATTCTTTTTTTTTTTGCCTTTTGCTTTTTTTTTCTTTTTTTTTCCGAGCTTTTTTTTAATTGTTAAGTCTTCTATTTCTCCTCTAATTTTTATTTCTATAACCTAGTATTACTATTTTTTTAAAAAAAAAGACTTTTTTTTTTTTTTTAAGGCAAACACCATATATACTCTTTGGATGGTTGTTGGTGTTTTGGTTTTTTTTTGTTTGTTTGTTTGTTTGTTTTTTAATAATTCTTTTTTTTTCTTTCTTCCTTTTTCCTTCTGCTTTTCTTTAATATTGTATCTTTGAAAATCCAACCTCTACTCCAGATTTTTAATCTTTGTTGTTAATTTTGTACATTTAAAAACCCAAACTTCACTACCCAAGTTTACCTGAGAGCGAGATTACTGGCTTGTCCACTCTCTCCTCCTCTGGCTTTTCCTTTTTCTCCACCAGGTGGCCTCTGTCTCTTTTCTCCCCCATCTCTTCTCTATCCAACTCTGTGAATCTCTGTGTGTTCCAGACGGTAGAGAACACCTAAGGAACTGGTTACTGGCAGGATTTGTCTCTCTCCTACTCATTCCTCTCTCTTATCCTCCTGGTCACCTCTGTCTACTTCCTCCCTCTCCTCTTCCCCGTATAACTCTGTAAATTCCTCTGAGCGGTCCAGACTATAGAGCGCACATAAGGAAGTGACTACTGGCTAGCTTGCTCTCTCCTCTCTTGATCTCACCGCATCTCATTCCAGTTACCTCTAACTACCCCCTCCATCTTCTCTTCTCCTTGTAACTCAGTGAACCTCTCTGAGTGTCCCTCAAGGTGGAGAAACTTTTCATCTTTAACCTAGATGTTTTATCATCGGTGCTGTATAGATGGAGAAGTCTAGAGGCTACTGTGAAAATAAAACTGAAAACCAGAAGCAGGAAGCTTAAACCCAAAGCCTGAAAACATTAGAGAACTCTTGAATTCAGGGAACATTAAGCAATAGGAGCTCATCAAAAGCCTTCATACCTACACTGAAACCAAGCTCCACCCAAGGGCCAACAAGTTCCAAAACAAGACATACCACGCAAATTCTCCAGCAACACAGGAACACTCCCCTGAGCCTCAATATACAGGCAGCTCAAAATTATCACAAAACCTTTGATGTCTCATAACCCATTACGGGTCACTCCACTGCACTCCAGAGAGAAGAAACCCAGTTCCACCCACCAAAACTCCAACACAAGCCTCCCTAACCAGGAAACCTTGACAAGCCACTGATAGAACCCCACCCAAAGTGAGGAAGCTCCATAATAAAGAGAACTCCACAAATTATCAGAATATAAAAAGGCCACCACAAACGCAGCAATATAACCAAGATGAAGAGACAGAGGAATACTCAGCAGGTAAAGGAACAGGAGAGTTGCCCACCAAACCAAACAAAAGAGGAAGAAGTAGGGAATCTACCTGAGAAGGAATTCCGAATATTGATAGTGAAAATGATCCAAAATCTTGAAATCAAAATGGAAACACAGATAAACAGCCTAGAGACAAGGATTGAGCAGATGCAAGAAAGGTTTAACAAGGACCTAGAAGAAATAAAAAAGAGTCAAAATATAACGAATAACACAATAAATGAGATCAGAAACACTCTGGAGGCAACAAATAGCAGAATAACGGAGGCAGAAGATAGGATTAGTGAAATAGAAGATAGAATGGTAGAAATAAATGAATCAGAGAGGAAACAAGAAAAACGAATTAAAAGAAACGAGGACAATCTCAGAGACCTCCAGGACAATATGAAACGCTCCAACATTCGAATTATAGGAGTCCCAGAAGAAGAAGACAGAAAGAAAGATCATGAGAAAATCCTTGAGGAGATAATAGTTGAAAACTTCCCTAAAATGGGGAAGGAAATAATCACCCAAGTCCAAGAAACACAGAGAGTCCCAAATAGGATAAACCCAAGGCGAAACACCCCAAGACACATATTAATCAAATTAACAAAGATCAAACACAAAGAACAAATATTAAAAGCAGCAAGGGAAAAACAACAAATAACACACAAGGGGATTCCCATAAGGATAACAGCTGATCTGTCAATAGAAACTCTTCAGGCCAGGAGGGAATGGCAAGACATACTTAAAGTGATGAAAGACAATAACCTACAGCCCAGATTACTGTACCCAGCAAGGATCTCATTCAAATACGAAGGAGAAATCAAAAGCTTTACAGACAAGCAAAAGCTGAGAGAATTCAGCACCACCAAACCAGCTCTCCAACAAATTCTAAAGGATATCCTCTAGACAGGAAACACGAAAGGGTGTATAAACCCGAACCCAAAACAATAAAGTAAATGGCAACGGGATCATACTTATCAATAATTACCTTAAACGTAAATGGGTTGAACGCCCCAACCAAAAGACAAAGACTGGCCGAATGGATACAAAAACAAGACCCCTCTATATGCTGCTTACAAGAGACCCACCTCAAAACAAGGGACACATACAGACTGAAAGTGAAGGGCTGGAAAAAGATATACCACGCGAATAGAGACCAAAAGAAAGCAGGAGTGGCAATACTCATATCCGATAAAATAGACTTTAAAACAAAGGCTGTGAAAAGAGACAAAGAAGGCCACTACATAATGATCAAAGGAACAATCCAAGAAGAAGATATAACAATTATAAATATATATGCACCCAATATAGGAGCACCACAATATGTAAGACAAATGCTAACAAGTATGAAAGGGGAAATCAACAATAACACAATAATAGTGGGAGACTTTAATACCCCACTCACACCTATGGACAGATCAACTAAACAGAAAATTAACAAAGAAACGCAAACTTTAAATGATACATTAGATCAGTTAGACCTAATTGATATCTATAGGACATTTCACCCCAAAACAATGAATTTCACCTTTTTTTCAAGTGCTCATGGAACCTTCTCCAGGATAGATCACATCCTGGGCCATAAATCTAAACTTGATAAATTCAAAAAAATCGAAATCATTCCAAGCATCTTTTCTGACCATAATGCATTAAGATTAGATCTCAATTACAGGAGAAAAACTATTAAAAATTCCAACATATGGAGGTTGAACAACACACTTCTGAATAACCAACAAATCACAGAAGAAATCAAAAAAGAAATCAAAATATGCATAGAAACTAATGAAAATGAAAACACAACAACCCAAAACCTGTGGGACACTATAAAAGCAGTGCTAAGAGGAAAGTTCATAGCAATACAGGCATACCTCAAGAAACAAGAAAAAAGTCAAATAAATAACCTAACTCTACAACTAAAGCAACTAGAAAAGGAAGTTTGGAGAACCCCAGAGTTAGTAAAAGGAAAGAAATCTTAAAAATTAGGGCAGAAATAAATGCAAAAGAAACAAAAGAGACCATAGCAAAAATCAACAAAGCCAAAAGCTGGTTCTTTGAAAGGATAAATAAAATTGACAAACCATTAGCCAGACTCATCAAGAAGCAAAGAGAGAAAAATCAAATCAATAAAATTAGAAATGAAAATGGAGAGATCACAACAGACAACACAGAAATACAAAGGATCATAAGAGACTACTATCAGCAGTTGTATGCCAATAAAATGGACAACGTGGAAGAAATGGACAAATTCTTAGAAAAGTACAATTTTCCAAAACTGAACCAGGAAGAAATCGAAAATCTTAACAGACCCATCACAAGCACGGAAATTGATACTGTAATCAGAAATCTTCCAGCAAACAAAAGCCCAGGTCCAGATGGCTTCACAGCTGAATTCTACCAAAAATTTCGAGAAGAGCTAACACCTATCCTACTCAAACTCTTCCAGAAAATTGCAGAGGAAGGTAAACTTCCAAACTCATTCTATGAGGCCACCATCACCCTAATACCAAAACCTGACAAAGATGTCACAAAAAAAGAAAACTACAGGCCAATATCTCTGATGAACATAGATACAAAAATCCTCAACAAAATTCTAGCAATCAGAATCCAACAACACATTAAAAAGATCATACACCATCACCAAGTGGGCTTTATCCCAGGGATGCAAGGATTCTTCAATATCCGCAAATCAATCAATGTAATTCACCACATTAACAAATTGAAAAATAAAAACCATATGATTATCTCAATAGATGCAGAGAAGGCCTTTGACAAAATTCAACATCCATTTATGATAAAAACTCTCCAGAAAGCAGGAATAGAAGGAACATATCTCAACATAATAAAAGCTATCTATGACAAACCCACAGCAAACATTATCCTCAATGGTGAAAAATTGAAAGCATTTCCCTAAAGTCAGGAACAAGACAAGGGTGTCCACTTTCACCGCTACTATTCAACATAGTTCTGGAAGTTTTGGCCACAGCAATCAGAGCAGAAAAAGAAATAAAAGGAATCCAAATTGGAAAAGAAGAAGTAAAACTCTCACTGTTTGCAGATGACATGATCCTCTATATGGAAAACCCTAAAGACTCCACCAGAAAATTACTAGAACTAATCAATGAATATAGTAAAGTTGCAGGATATAAAATCAACACACAGAAATCCCTTGCATTCCTATACACGAATAATGAGAAAGTAGAAAAAGAAATTAAGGAAACAATTCCATTCACCATTGCAACGAAAAGAATAAAATACTTAGGAATATATCTACCTAAAGAAACTAAAGACCTATATATAGAAAACTATAAAACACTGATGAAAGAAATCAAAGAGGACACTAATAGATGGAGAAATATACCATGTTCATGGATTGGAAGAATCAATATAGTGAAAATGAGTATACTACCCAAAGCAATTTACAAATTCAATGCAATCCCTATCAAGCTACCAGCCACATTTTTCACAGAACTAGAACAAATAATTTCAAGATTTGTATGGAAATACAAAAAACCTCGAATAGCCAAAGCAATCTTGAGAAAGAAGAATGGAACTGGAGGAATCAACTTGCCTGACTTCAGGCTCTACTACAAAGCCACAGTCATCAAGACAGTATGGTACTGGCACAAAGACAGACATATAGATCAATGGAACAAAATAGAAAGCCCAGAGATAAATCCACACACATATGGACACCTTATCTTTTGACAAAGGAGGCAAGAATATACAATGGAGTAAAGACAATCTCTTTAACAAGTGGTGCTGGGAAAACTGGTCAACCACTTGTAAAAGAATGAAACTAGATCACTTTCTAACACCGCACACAAAAATAAACTCAAAATGGATTAAAGATCTAAATGTAAGATCAGAAACTATAAAACTCCTAGAGGAGAACATAGGCAAAACACTCTCAGACATAAATCACAGCAGGATCCTCTATGATCCACCTCCCAGAATGCTGGAAATAAAAGCAAAAATAAACAAATGGGATCTAATTAAAATTAAAAGCTTCTGCACAACAAAGGAAAATATAAGCAAGGTGAAAAGACAGCCTTCTGAATGGGAGAAAATAATAGCAAATGAAGCAACTGACAAACAACTAATCTCAAAAATATACAAGCAACTTCTGCAGCTCAACTCCAGAAAATAAACGACCCAATTAAAAAATGGGCCAAAGAACTAAATCGACATTTCTCCAAAGAAGACATACGGATGGCTAACAAACACATGAAAAGATGCTCAACATCACTCATTATTAGAGAAATGCAAATCAAAACCACAATGAGGTACCACTTCACACCAGTCAGAATGGCTGCGATCCAAAAATCTGCAAGCAATAAATGCTGGAGAGGGTGTGGAGAAAAGGGAACCCTCCTACACTGTTGGTGGGAATGCAAACTAGTACAGCCACTATGGAGAACAGTGTGGAGATTCCTTAAAAATTGCAAATAGAACTACCTTATGACCCAGCAATCCCACTTCTGGGCATACACACCGAGGAAACCAGAATTGAAAGAGACACATGTACCCCAATGTTCATCGCAGCACTGTTTATAATAGCCAGGACATGGAAACAACCTAGATGTCCATCAGCAGATGAATGGATAAGAAAGCTGTGGTACATATACACAATGGAGTATTACTCAGCAGTTAAAAACAATTCATTCGAATCAGTTCTGATGAGATGGATGAAACTGGAGCCGATTATACAGAGTGAAGTAAGCCAGAAAGAAAAACACCAATACAGTATACTAACACATATATATGGAATTTAGGAAGATGGCAATGACGACCCTGTATGCAAGACAGGGAAAGAGACACAGATGTGTATAACGGACTTTTTGGACTCAGAGGGAGAGGGAGAGGGTGGGATGATTTGGGAGAATGACATTCTAACATGTATACTATCATGTGAATTGAATCGCCAGTCTATGTGTGACGCAGGATGCAGCATGCTTGGGGCTGGTGCATGGGGATGACCCAGAAAGATGTTATGGGGAGGGGAGGTGGGAGGGGGGTTCATGGTTGGGAATGCATGTAAGAATTAAAGATTTTAAAATTTAAAAAATAAAAATAAAAAAAAAAGAAACTATATTCAAGAAAATTTGTTTGCTTGTAAAATATATGACTAAATATAAAAAAAAAACACAAATGAAATAAACTTTCATTCAATTCCTGAGGCAAAGAAAAATGAGACTTCCTAGAAAAGGCATAGAAAACAGATGATAAAAAACCCAAAATAGAATAAGATGTAATAAAAGTGAAGAATCAAATACCTGATTTCTAGGAAAGAAAAATAAGATGGCTCGATCTCTGGCAGTACAAAAAAAGGCAAAAATAAAAACACAAAAATGTATTACAGTATGCAAATTAGCATATACACGCAGACATGAGAATGAGTAAAATAGTTAGAATGGGATGCAAAATGTCGTTATAAGCTTAATAACATGCAGTTTATTGATAAATGCATGCTTTTCTAGAAAAAGTAATGTGAACTACCAACATTTGTTCACAAAAAGTTAGAAGAGGGAAATAGGCCATTAATTATGTTGAAAGTGTAAGTTGCTCAGTTGTGTCTGACTCTGCGATCCCACGGACTGTAGCCCACCAGGCTGCTCGGGCCATGGAATTCTCCAGGAAAGAATACTGGAGTGGGAAGCCATTCCCTTCTCCAGTTATCTTAGAAATGATAAAAACCGTCAAAGAACTTCCTCCAAAATAAATGTTTAAACCAAATCATTCTTCAAAAGAATTTTATCCAATGCTATTTAAACTGTCAATGAATAAGAAATGAACGCAAATTTCTCAGTGAACTATATAACACCAGAGTAAAACTGATGCAAACTTGGAGAAAGACAGGACCAGAAGGAAGCCTGTGACTCTTATCTCACTGTGACCATGAATGCAATCACACATAAAGTACCCTAAAGTGTTAGGAATCATGTACTATGCACACATGTAAGCATTAACCCCAGTAAAGTAACAAGGCACAGGATTTAAAAAATTTTGAAAATCCTAATATGTAATTACTTTAATAGAGAAAAAAGGCCAATATGATTATCAGAAGGATAAGCAGAAAAGGTATTTGATGAAGATTTACTGTAGGCCACCAGGGAGATGAGAACAAGCCCTCAGTTTGAAGTCAACAGCCACCATTATGTGAGAAGGAGAAGCTAGTGACTATGCTGCTACAGCCCCAAAGGCTCTCAGGGGCATTGCTGCCATTTAACATCGCTATGGCTGGAGAAAGAAGCGAAAAGAAATAAATATGACAGACACACCTGCAGGAAAACGGAAGCAGCACAGGCAACTGATTACTTGGCAAATCAAGAGAATTTATTCAACAAATTTAGAAAGCGTGAAATTATCTAAAGAAGTTAGTTTACATATCCTGCTGCTGCTGAGTCGCTTCAGTCGTGTCCGACTCTGTGCGACCCCATGGACGGCAGCCCACCAGGCTCCTCTGCCCCTGGGATTCTCCAGGCAAGAACACTGGAGCGGGTTGCCATTGCCTTCTCCCAGTGTATATATAATCACATTTAACAATTTATCCTACCATTCAGAAGTAACCATTTGGAAAAGACTAAAAATAAATAAATAAATAAACTCCCTTTCCAGTATCAAATATATTATAAAAACTTAGTAAGAAATCTTCAGGATTCTTTTGAGCAAGGACATAAATTTTTGCTAAAGGAAATAAACACTTTATATGAATTGTATAATATAATCCTCACAACTAGACTATGAGGTACAGATAATTATCTCCATTTCACAAACAAGAATACTGATTCAGTAACTTGCCCAAACTCATAGACTTGAGCTGTCATATATTACATTTTATTTGGGGATCATAAAGCAAAATTTATAGTAAAATAAGAGAAGACAATAATAAGCAACAAATGGAAAGCCAAAGACATTCAACAAAGTATATGAATAATATACATGATAGATATTTTTTAGTCGCTGGAAGAAAAGATTGCTTGCTTTAAAAATTAAGTAATTGGTACACTACTACAGAAATGTAGAATTTACATGCTCATGCTATGATGTACACCAGAATTTTTCTGATGGATTATGAGTTAAGTAATAAAGAAAAGCATGAATATAACCAAGCAATGGCAAATATATGTTAAATATCAAGCTGGGGAATGCCTCTAAGAATAAAATCAAAGGCAAATGATGAATGTCATTAATAGATTTTACTAAATAAAAATAAAGCTGTAGATAAAGAAACTCATTATAAATCATTATAGAAGTAAGCAGAAAACTGATACAGGACAGGCAAAGAGATGATGTTTTTAGTCTTAAAATTTTTTAAATCTCCTGAAAATTAATAAGTAGAACTTTCATACAAAATAAACCTATCTTTAGGTATAGGTGCTAGGTAAAAACTAGAAATGTGCATGTAGATAAATTTCTTCTGTGACATATTGTTTATAAACTCCAAAACCGGGGGAGCAGAGATTAGGCATCTAAAAATAGACAATCTGTAGTTTAAATTATGGTACACCAGTGTTATGAGACACAAAGCAATCATTAAGAATACTATCACATTTTATACATTATAAATAACGTACAAGATGTTAATGTGTACATTAATAGAAATATACAATTAGTAGTATATTATTATGAGCACATTTTTCTAACGGTGTGATGTTCACAACTTAATTCTTAAACTTAAGCTACATCATACTCAGTATGTTCTCATCTTTGTGGGAAAAGAAAGATTTCAGAAAGATTTGCACCAAAATGTTATCAGCAGTTTATTCAGAGGCACAAGAAAGTCTGCATTTCTTTTATGTCTTTGGCATTTATAATTACATTTAAACATGCCTCGAGTCGGACACGACTGAAGCGACTTAGCAGCAGCAGCAGCATGGCCTTCCACTCACCCTGTAACCATGGCCTGTCTACCTGGTCCCAGGCATTATGGAAACTGATGATACCGTGCTTAGCAAGACAGATGAACTCTGTCCATCTTGGGGCCTTGTCGGGGGGTGGGGAGGAGGGACAGGTAGCTGGTAAACAAACAAACCAGTCAGTAAGGCTATTAGTTACAAATGTGTGCAGGAGCTCAAAAGGTCCAGGTAGAGAGTAGCTGAGCACTCCTTCCAATCAAGTGATCAGGGCAAGTTGCTTCTCTGAGTAGGCAAGAGTCGAAATGAAACTTGGACCATGAGACTAAAGTACTGAGGGAAAGGTATGGAGGCTGTGGAAACAGTATGTCAGGCTTCCAGAGGACATGGTCAGTGGTGTTACAAGAAGGGAAATGAGCCAATGGTGACTGAGTGCTGTGCAATGTGGTGGGAGACTTAGGCTAGGACACAGAGTTTATCTGCTGCTGTTTGATTGGAATATAGTTTATTTACAATGCTGTGTTACTTTCTGCTGTAGAGCACAGTGGATCTGTTGCACATAAATGTATATCACTCTTTTTCTGACTCTTTCCCCATAGAGATCATTACAGAGTTTTGAGTAGAGTTCCCTGAACTATTCAGTAGATCCTTATTAGTTTTTATTCTAATTGACAGATGCCTTGGGAGGGACTCAGCATCTGGTTCCCCCTGCAGCAGACAGGGTGGAGGGATGGAAGCGCCATGTTGGCTGGGAGGCTATGGCGGTGGTCCAGGGTGAGGAGGGATGCAGTCAACAGCATGCACAGTGCCAGGCAGCAAAGGTAAGAAGATGCTACCTTAGATAATGGGGTATCTGGCTTCAGGAGATGAGAGTAAAGATTCTAGAGTAAGAGGTCATTCTGTTATTGCAGGTCTCCAGGATGGCCAAGAATGGGGAGCCAGGGCCATCCTTCCTGTTACCTTAACTCTTCTCTTTCTCTGTCCCACTCATCCAATCGATGAGCAAATCCAGTTGGCTTTACCTTCAAGATGTCCCCAGAATCCAATTACTTACCACCTTATGACAACCACCCACATTCTGTCGTCTTCTAGTTGCTCTCTGCTTTACTGTCTGTCCCCTCCTTCGACCTACTTTACCTCCATACAGCAGCCTTTACAGTCCTTTGAAAATCTAGGTCAGGTCACATTCTCTCTTTGTTTAATATCCTCCAATGGTCTTTCATTTTATTGAGAGTAAAACCCAAATACCTTGCATTTGTCCATGGAGTATAGACGCCTCTCTGATTCCATCGCATCCTTCTTTCTCAACAATTCCGCTCCTCCAGACATAAAAATCCTTCACTATTCCAGGAGCCCTGAGGGCCTGAGCCTGGCTTTAGCTCAAGGTAGGCCCTGGCCCCTCCCTCTGCCTGCTGCGCTGTTTTATCAGGCACCTGTAAGACTGGTTTTCTCTCTTTTTTTCAGGTCTCTGTTTAAGGAGAGGCCATCCTAGGTGCCTTACATGAAATTGCCCTCCATCATTATCTAAGTCAACATTAGGAGGGCAGTGAGCTCTCTTGAGTTCTCAGTTGTATTTTCAGTGCCTGGGAGGCAGTTCTTCTCAAATAGTGGTGGAATAGATGAGTTCATTCAAAACATCTACCTAAAACAGATTAGGAATCAGAAACTATACAGGTGATGAGGAAGCCACTGTACAGTAAGAAAACGCCATAGACTAGAGGAGGAGATAAATGGAAGAGAAGGGCTGGGGAGTGGCCAGGTGTTGGTGGCCAGTTCAGCGGATTCCTAAATCATGCTGAATGATGTCTCACTAGCCCTTGCAGCTTCATGATGTGGGCACATGCCATTCATCCTCAAGAAGATGTGGAACCAGAGTAGGGTTTCCTTCAAGGGCTGATATGATCAGTTGTGTATTTTAGAAAAATTGGTCTAAGTGCTTCATGGGGCTGGGAGGGGAGTGGGTGAGACAGGTGGCTGCTGTGATAGCCCCTATGAGAAAAGGCTCTTGCTTGACCTAAAAGGATATATCCATGGGGATGGAGAGAAATAAATGGCTTTTACAGAGAGGTGGAGAAAGAACCCCAGCATTCAGTAATGCAAAACCATAAATTAGGCATAATCTTCGGAGGCAGATATTAGTCCCATAAGCCATCTCACTTCATCTTCTAGGGTTCTTTCTTTTTATCCCTTTCAATAAAAGCAATTAGAAATACTTTCAAACTGTCTTCTTCATCAAAATTGAGATGTCCTTCTGCACACTCAGGAGAAAGAGATGCCTCTATAACCGTCCAACCCTATGTTCAGTCATCTGCTCATACTGCTTGGGGAGCGATAAAACACTATGATGAGGACTTTGTCTCTCATAGCCCGGTACTGGAGCCACACAAGGTGAAACAGACACTGTGGGGGAAATAGATACATTTGTGGGTGTGGTGCCAATTTTATTAAAGCTTTATCCTGGCATTGCTGAAATCTAAACCTGTTGTTAGATTCAGTGGAGATGCCTCTTTCGCAATCTATAGCATCACCATCACTTTTTGACATTGTGGGTGGCCATATACAGCCAGACCCTCGAGAATACAGCCAGATCCCCAAGAATCCTATTTAACTCCAAATCCAAGACTGCTTGCCTTGGCTTCTCTGTCCAGAGAAACTGTCTAGGTGGCAGGGACTTGGGCTCTCACACAGGAGGTTAAAGTTTGAGAAAATCTAGCAGTAGCGCAGCAACTGCATGAAGCAGAAACATTGGAAAGTTTGAGAATGTTTTTTTTTCAGTCCAGGGATTGGTAGTAGATCGCAGGGTATTTAGAACATTGAAGGAGGTTGCCATTGCCATCATCACCCCTCCCATAGTTTGGCCTCAGGACAAAAAACAGGGAGGAAACACAACCCCACCCATTAACAGAAAATTGGATTAAAGATCTACTGAGCATGGCCCCACCTATCAGAACAAGACCCAATGCCCCCACAGTCAGTCTCTCCCATCAGGAAGCTTCCACGAGGTTCTTATCCATCAGAGGGCAGACAGAATGAGAACCACAATCAGAGAAAACTAATGAAACTGATCATATGGATCAAAGCCTGTCTTAATTCAATGAAACTGTCAGCCATGCCATGTTAGGGCCACCCAAGAGGGACGGGTCATGGTGGAGAGTTCTGACAAAACGTGGTCCACTGGAGAAGGGAATGGCAAACCACTTCAGTATTCTTGCCTTGAGAACCCCATGAACAGCATGAAAGGGCAAAAAGATGGGACACTGAAAGATGAACTCCCCAGGTCGGTAGGTGCCCAGTGTGCTACTGAAGAAGAGTGGAGAAATAACTCCAGAATGAAGGGATGGAGCCAAAGTGAAAACAAGGCTCAGCTGTGGATGTGACAGGTGATGGAAGTCAAGTCCGGTGCTGCAAAGAGAAATGCTGCACAGGAACCTGGAATGTCAGGTCCACGGATCAAGGCAAATTGGGAGTGGCCAAACAGGAGACGGCACGAGTGAGCGCTGACATTTTAGGAATCAGAATGCTAAAATGGACTGGAATGGGTGAATTTAACTCAGATGACCATTATATCTACTACTGTGGGCAAGAATCCCTTAGAAGAAATGGAGTTGCCACCACAGTCAAAAAGAGTCCGAAATGTAGTACTTGAATGCAATCTCAAAAACAACAGAATGATCTCTGTTAGTTTCCAAGGCAAACCATTCAATATCACAGTAATCCAAGTCTATGGATTGGATCCATAGTAATCCAAGTAATCCAATCCTACCAGTAACGCTGAAGAAGCTGAAGTTGAGTGGTTCTATGAAAACCTACAAGACCTTCTAGAACTTACACTCAAAAAAGATATCCTTTTCATTATAGGGGACTGGAATGCAAAAGTAGGAAGTCAAGAAACACCTGGACTAACAGGAAAATTTGGCCTTGGAGTACGGAATGAAGCAGGGCAAAGGCTAATACAGTTTTGCCAAAAGAACACACTGTCATAGCAAACACCCTCTTCCAACAACACAAGAGAAGACTTTACACATGAACGTAACCAGATGGCCAATATCTAAATCAGATTGATTATATTCTTTGCAGCCAAAGATGGAGAAGCACTATGCAGTCAGAAAAAACAAGACTGGGACCTGACTGTGGCTCAGATCATGAACTCCTTATTGCCAAATTCAGACTTAAATTGAAGAAAGTAGGGAAAACCACTAGACCATTCAGGTATGACCTAAATAAAATCCCTTATGATTATACAATGAAAGTTGACAAATAGATTCAAGGGACTGGATCTGATAGACAGTGCCTGATGAATTATGGACAGAGGTTCATGACATTGTACAGGAGGCAGGGATCAAGACTATCCCCAAGAAAAAGAAGTGCAAAAAAGCAAAATGGTTGTCTGAGGAGGTCTTACAAATAGCTGTGAAAAGAAGAGAAGCAAAAGGCAAAGGAGAAAAGGAAAGATATATCCATTTGAATACAGAGTTCCAAAGAATAGCAAGGAGAGATAAGTGCAAAGAAATAGAGGAAAACAATAGAATGGGAAAGACTGGAGATCTCTTCAAGGAAATTAGAGATACAACAGAAGGGTACAATAGTTCATGCCAAGATAAAAGGACACAATAAAGGACAGAAATGGTATGGACCTAACAGAAGCAGAAGATATTAAGAAGAGGTGGCAAGAATACACAGAAGTATACAAAAAAAGATCTTCATAACCCAGATAGTCACGATGGTGTGATCACTCACCTAGAGCCAGACATCCTGGAATGGGAAGTCAAGTGGGCCTTAGGAAGCATCACTATGAACAAAGTTAGTGGAAGTGATGGAATTCCAGTTGAGCTATTTCAAATCCTAAAAGATGTTGCTATGAAAGTGCTGCACTCAATATGCCAGCAAATTTGGAAAACTCAGCAGTGGCCACAGGACTGGAAAAGGTCAGTTTTCATTCCAATCCTAAAGAAGGGCAATGCCAAAGAATGCTCAAACTACTGCACAGTGGCACTCATCTCACATGCTTGCAAAGTAATGCTCAAAAGTCTCCAAGCAAGGCTTCAGCAGTGCATAAACCAAGAACTCCCGGATGTTCAAGCTGGATTTAGAAAAGGCAGAAGAACCAGAGATAGCCAACATCTGTTGGATCATCAAAAAGCAAGAAAATTCTAAAAAAAAATCTATTTCTACTTTATTGACTACACCAAAGCCTTTGACCGTGTAGGTCACAACAAACTGTGGAAAATTCTTACAGATAGGAATACCAGATGACCTTACCTGCTTCCTGAGAAACTTGTATATAGGTCAAGAAGTAACAGAACCAGACATGGAACAATGGACTGGTTCCAAATTGGGAAAGGAATACATCAAGGCTGTATATTGTTACTGTGCTTATTTAACTTATATGCAGAGTACATCATGAGAAATGCTGGGCTGGATGAAGCACAAGCTGGAATCAAGATTGCAGGGAGAAATATCAAAAACCTCAGATATGCAGATGACACCACCCTTATGGCAGAAAGTGAAGAGGAGCTAAAGAGCCTCTTGATGAAAGTGAAAGAGGAGAGTGAAAAAGTTGGCTTAAAGCTCCACACTAAAAAAACTAAGATCATGGTATCCAGTTCCATCACTTCATGGCAAATGGATGGGGAAACAATGGATACAGTGACAGACTTTATTTTTATGAGCTCCAAAATCACTGGAGATGGTGATTATAGTCGTGAAATTAAAAGACACTTGCTCCTTGGAAGAAAAGCTATGACTAACTTAGACAGCATATTAAAAAGCAGAGATAGTATTGCTCATAAAGGTTGGTCTAGTCAAAGCTATGGTTTCTCCAGCAGTCATGTATGGATGTGAGAGTTGACCCATAATGAAAGCTCAATGCCGAAGAAATGGTGTTTCAGAACTGCGGTGGAGAAGACTCTCGAGAGTCCCATGGACTGCAAGAAGATCAAACCAGTCAATCCTAAATGAAATCAGCCCTTAATATTCATTGGAAGGACTGGATGAAGCTGAAGCTCCAATATTTTGGCCATCTGATGCAAAGGACTGACCAATTGGAAAAGACCCTGATGCTGGGAAAGACGGAAGGTAGGAGGAGAAGAGGATGACAGATGATAAGATAGTTGGATGGCATCACCAACTTGACGGATGTGAGTCTGAGTAAGCTGCAGGAGTTGGTGATTGTCAGGGAAGCCTGGCATGCCGCAGATGGGGTCGCGAGAGTTGGCCATGACTGAGTGACTAAACTGATCTGAAGTGAACACATACATACATGCCTGTGTTGAGACAAACTCAACACTGAAGAGAGAAACAAATATCAGGGGAGCAGAGAGCTCCCCAAATCCATGTAGAACCAGGGAAAGTGCTATGTGCCCTGTACAGATAATGCCACTTTCTCAGATTCCAGTATGGCATTAGGCAAGACTGGGTTAAGCTGGGCAGGAGGTCCTCTGCCTCGATATCTTTATTTGGATTTCACTGGAAAGACCACTAGGATCACTGGGAGACTGGCAGAGCACAGAAGATTCAAGACGAAAAGTACCTCGGTAAGGTGGGCTCTACATGACATGTCCTCTGGCAGGAGGGCATCTGATGATACACAGTCAGAACCCATCAGGCAAAACTGTCCCACCATGCATTCAGTCATGTAACATATCCCTCATGCGCAGTCACTGCTGGGCAAGAAATGTGGGACAAGGTCCTACCTTGTCTGTCTCAGCGCTCTGTCTCTAAAAGGGCATGACACAGCTATCCAAGCAGCCCCCCGAAGATGCCATTGTTCATTCCAAAGACCCCAGAGAACCCTTTACTGAGTGTTCCCTGCCCCTCTCTTGAGAGGTTCTTTCTTGAGATGTGAGAGACAATTTTCTATGAGCAGCTCCTGGAAGCAACGATGCTGCTCTGATTTGATGACGAAAGCTCAGCGTCCTGCTTATCTACACTTTATTTTCCTGCTTTTGAATTTGCAGGTCATAATAAAACATTGCATGTCCACAGACCAGAGAGAAGAATTAATTAAGGGGAGCCTTTTAATGTAGAAAGCAGCTTACTGAGATAATGGAAAAGGCCTTGGTAAGACTTGGCTTAATTGGAATTTCGAGCAATTCCTCGCTTGTTGTACCAGGGATTTTTACTGTTATAGACAGGATGAGCAAGCTGTTTAAAGAGCTTATGGGCAGAACTGGACTCAGAGGTTTCGGCAGAGATAGATTTGGCTCAAAGAATCAAGGCTGCCTCAGAAAATAGCAAGTGGGGAGTGTGGGCTTGTTCTCTTGTCACTGCATGGACACATAAGGCTTATAAGCCTCTACTGTCCCAGATAACCCAGGAACTAAGAGATAAACTGGAGGGTCAGGTTCCAGTGCGTCAAACTTGCTGCCTGTTCTTAGATATAAATACAGGAGGAAGCAAAAAGGGACCAAATGCAGGGCATGGTCTTTGGAGTTTAAAATGTGCCTTCAAGCCCCTATTCTACCACATACTTCCTGATAAATTCCAAATGATACTTCCCCCTCCCCAGGAGCAGTGAGGATGTTAACTGTTAGCAGAACATTAAAGGGACAGTGCTCTGCAGCGATAGGCAGGGTTCTCTGGGCAGGACGCATCAGTGGACGAGACAAAGGCACTTCCCTAAAGAGGTCTACAGTAGGATATTAGATGGCAGGCAAATTATGTTAGCTGGGATGAAGCCTTTTCTATTCGAATCCCCAGCTAAGCATTACTGAGTAACTGAAAGATAAAGCCAGTTGAAATGACATGGCAGGGTTTCAGGAGAGGAGAAAGTGGCTCTATCTTTTCGTGGGCTGGTTAAAGTGTGCAAGGGTGACCGAGGATGACTGAGAATTAGTCTGGCTGTCCCACAGTATAGCTCTTTGACTTTTTCCTTGAGTCGAAACACTACTTATCATAAACATTTTGCCTGCAATTTGATGGAACCATCTGAAGGGCTGTTTGTCTGGAAATTAGCCTGATTCACATCTGAATCACTAATGATTACCAATGATTAGCTGATTATGTCTTGACTTGAGCTCCAATTGCTATAAAGTGCTATATGTTACGCTAAAATATATTCCTCTGAAGACTATTTCCATTTACTTCTTCTTGTGTCATTGGGGCTAAGCTGAAATTCTCTTAGCACACCTAAGGGACCATTTTAGGGAACAAGCACGTGGTCGCTTGTAATATTAAGTCCACTTACCAGGTCAGGGAGTGCAAAGAATAATTCACTGGTTCTAAGATGAGAATAAGAACTCTTTCAGGGTGTCAATTTCCCCAGACACAGTAAAAGCACTGTTTCTGCTTTTGTGATTACAAAGAGAAGGAAACTGAATCCAGGGCATTGTCCTGAAACTTTTTCCAAGTAGCATATATATACAGCTAGGAAGAAAAGCAGCCTTAAATAAGTAAGACCCTAGAGGCAAGAAAGAATCCAGAAGAATATGCATTTACTGTAATAATAACCTTCTAAATATAGCAGCACAAAACTTCCCCAATATGAAGGAAATTTCCAGGATGAGCTTCTCGAAAGAGGCTGGATTATGGCAGGTTTATATGAAGGAAAAATGAAGTCATATCTATTATTCTCCTCAATGTATATTGTACCAGCACCTTTTATGAGTCTATTACTCTAAAGATCTTTCATGTTTGCCCTCCAGAATCTACACATCAACCTTAATAGGTATCTATTTTTTTCCCATTTGCATGTTAAGCTACTGGGGCTAAGAAAAAGGCTAGTCATTTACCCAGGTCCACAGAGCCATAAGCTGTGATGAGGAACGCAGCTTTTTCCTTCCAAGGACACTGTTTCTGGAATACTGTTTTGCTTCTTTTTTTTTTTTTTTTTAATTCTCCAGAGCAATTTTCTAGAGGTTCTACCCTAAAACTCCTACCAGAACCCCTATCCCAGTAGCTGACAACTTTTCAAGACCCTACCTTAGACCAGGGGCTCTTAAGTGGGAGTGAATCTCAGAGCTGATGCATTGCTGAGCCCTTCAGAGTCTCCTAATTGAGTGGGTCAGGGCGATGGCTAGAGAATTTGCATTTCTTTCTCTTTTAAAACAATTTTAACAGCTTTGTTAAAATAGACTTTACATATATTAAAATTCAATCATTTTCAGTGTACGATTCAGTGTATGATTTTTAATAACTTGATCTACCTGTACAAGCCTCACCACAATTGAGCTTGAGAACATTCCTGTCGCTCCAGGAAGATTCTTTGTGTCTATTTGTTGTTATTCTCCATTCCCACCCCCTAGCTCCTGAGAGGCATTCATTTACTTTTTGTCTCTATAAATGACCTATCCGGGATCATACACGGCTTCCCAAGCTTCTCAGTGATAAAGAATTCTCCTACCAAGGCAGCAGATGCAAGAGACTTGGGTTTAATCCCTGGGTCAGGAAGATCCCCTGGAGAAGGAAATAGAAACCCACTACCTGGAAAATCCCATGAGCAAAGGAGCCTGGTGGGCTACAGTCTGTGGAGTCACAAGAGTCAGACATGATTTAGCAACAGAGCATGTATGCACAGGATCATATAATATGTGCTATTTTGCATCTATCTTCTTTCACTTATGTCATATTCTTGAAGTCTAACCATGTTATAGTATGTATCAGTATGTCATCCCTGTTCTACTGCTGAATAATGTTCTATTCATAAGATTTATCTATTCACTGAGAATGTACATTTCTAATACGTTTCCAGAACTGCTGTTCTGGTGGCTACACTTTGAGAACCACTGATTAAGACCAATGGTTTTCCACCTTGGTATCCTGTGTCCCACTGAAATCCCCAGAGGACATTTTACAAAATACCGTTCTCAGAATACCTCATCCGTATTCTGATTTAAATGGTCTGAGGTGGAATTTGGGAACTGGTACTTTACTAAAATTTTCCAAGTGATAATGATGAACAGCTGAGGCTGAAAATTACATCTCTAAACCTTGCTATTCAACGTGTGTTCCCCAGCAGTAACAGCACTTAGCCCAGGAGTCTGCTGGAATCTCTGAATCTCAGGTCGCATCTCAGAACTCCAGAATCAGAATCAGCATTTTATTAATATCTCAAGGTGACCTTAAATACATGAGAATTTGAGATGTGCTGCTCCAGAGCAGGGCAAAATGCCAAGGAACAGAAGACAGGAATGAAAGGGAAATTTCACTTTCAGATTGAACTGTAACAAGGCCCGAACAAAAGACTATTGATGAACAGGTTGTTGCTTTAGTATAAAAGGTGGAGATGAGCTCTTGCCTTGATTAAATTATGGAACAATTGCTGACCTTCCTTCCCCAGTCCCTGTGGCTACTGATGAACTTAGCCGAGGGAGCTGGGTTAAAATGCCTGCTCTAAATAGATCTCATTCTCTTTCCAGAAAGTGTGGCTGGTACATGTTAATTAGTTGTTTCATCTGTGTCCATCCTAATGAGGAAGGTCTGCGATTCCCCCAGTGATCTCTTATCTGGACTGCTGAAGCCACGTATAGAGTCCATGGACCAGATGGTGAAATTTTTTTTGGTGAACGTGTTTAGTTCTGGGTATGGATATGTATTAGGGTACAGAGATCAAATGGAGAGGGGTACCCACTCCAGTATTCTTGACTGGTGGGCTACAGTCCATGGCATCATAAAGAGTCAGACACACACAGACACACGCACACACAGATCAAAAGGCTTCCCAGGTGGTGCCAGTGCTAAAGAACGTGCCTGCCAATGCAGGAGACAAGAGACTGGAAGAGGGCATGGCAACCCACTTCAGTATTCTTGCCTGGGGAATCCCATGGACAGAGGAGCCTGGCAGGCTACAGTCCACAGGGGTGCAAAAAGCCAGATGGGACTTAGGCGACTTAGCATGCAGAGAGGTCAAAACAGCGTCTGTCTGGTGTTACTCGGTATACTAAGGGGTGCAGACACTCGAATATACATGTAACATTTAGTGTGATGAAGACAATAAAACATTCCAGAAGGGAAGACCCATAACCACATATTGAGGGTGAAGGGTAGCCAGGGAAGGCTTCCTGGAGGAGATTCCAACTGTCACTCACTCTATTCACCTCCCTTATATTGCCTGCTATATTTATAGCCTGACCTTTAGCCTTATAGCCAATGCTTCTTCTGATGATAACTGCAGATTTGTGCAGCAGTCATCTCCAGAATTTTAACTTTCTCTTCCCTCCCTCTTTTCCTTTCTTTCAATTTAAATTTTCATGCTGCAGCTGCCTGAATATAGAGAGCTGAAAAAACATCAAAAACAAGTGGAAAAGAATTAACATTCAAGGGATGATCTCATTTCAGTCCTCAAAATAACTCCATGAAATAGATAATAATATATTATCTCCATTTTACAAGTTCAGCAACATTGAAGCATATCATCTTGTTCAAAACCCCCCAGCTAGTAAGTGATGGACATGGTCAATCCAAGGTTTCTCTGGGATCCGACTGCCCCTCAGTGGGGCTGTTTCCTGTGTCAGTGGCTCAGCAGACACTAGAGATGCCCCGGTTGCAGCGGTGGTTGGGTCATTATCCTCAAAATAGACTATGATGATCTTGGGAGCAGTCGTGGGCTTGTGAAGTGTTGCTGTGAATAAGAGTGAATATGAGAGTCCCCTCAACCTGCTGTGTGTGTGACTCCAGGCCAGGCAGCCAAGGAACTGGACTGAAAGTATGTTTGCCTAATGTTCTCGCATATTCCATTGAGAAGCCGTATTGTGGGGTCAACACAGGACTCAGAGCTTGGGAAGAGCACAGGCATCACAGCTGCAGAACAATTCTGTTTTGTCAGATACCAGCAGGCGAATTAGCTTGAAAACAAATGATGCCTGCGAAAGGGTTGGAGGGGTCCATTGTGGATGGACCTATAGCATAGGATTATTTCTTGTCCTTAATTACACTGTCCTCTGCTGGGGACAGAAAATAAGGTGAGTTCATTACATTCTGTCCTCAGAGTGGAGACCCCCCGTTTGATTTTTTCAACTTTTAAAATACTAATTTTGTTTGAATGAGTGTGATTTTGTTGTTTTAAATTTGTAAATTAATATAATTAACGAAGAAATCCTAATGGAGGTATGGATTACATTTATTTGGCACCTACTCCATTAACGTCTAGCATCGAAAAAGCATTGTTAATCGTGTGCACACTGTTAATTATCTCAACGTGGTTAATTGCTGTTTTCTTAAATAACTAGTAGGCTGTATGTAAGTGATCTTTCAAGCATTAACATTTCATTTCATGAAAAACTAAAACGCTGAACAGACTGCATGATACATTAGACCGAACATGATCTCTGGGCCATTCATGCTCTGGAGACTGGGAAACCATAGGAAGGAGCCCCTTTACCATCGACCTAAAACCTCAGTGGCCTAGAGGAGCAAATGCTGGGAAATACGATAGAACTGTCAAAAGAACAGTAAATCTGCAGCATACATTGTGAAACATTAGTTAGAATTCTACTTTTCCTGTGACTATAAACTTTGTATTTTTTTGGGGGGGGGGTGGTGGTCAGGCTAGGAAAAAAATAGTGTCTTACATTTGGGGAGCATTTGCTATATTCCAAGTACTGAGCAAGGGCTTGGGAAATTTTCTTTCTTCAATTCATTTTCATAGCAGTACTGTGATGAAGATAATGTGATTATCTTCCCAATTTGTAAGCCCAGGAAGGGAAAAGTTAAGTAACCTGCTCAAAGTCACATACTAGGTTTGGTTTTGATTGGGATGCTTGTCTAATATTTCTTATTTTCCTCTTTTTACATAGTTTCTCAACAGTCTCCTTTGGTGCGCATTAGTTTAAAACCCCAATAACCCTACCTTCTTGGCTTGTTGGGAACCTGAATTCAGTATCAAGTAAGACAAGACCCAATCTCTAGCAAACCTGGGAAACCTCTATAAACTTGCTTCCCATTTAGTGTGTTAAGGCAAACATATTAGTCTATTCAAGAGGCAGGTTTGCTACATGGCAACGCTGTTTTAAAATTTTTCCTCCAGAGGCAAGAAAAAAAGACTAAGGAGCACAGGAACTTTGGTGAGCTGGAGACAGAACTGTAGTGTGAAGAGTGATAAGAACCCTGCCAGAGACTGGATAGGCCACGATGCCCAGGAAAGAGGAAAAGGCTGTGTGTGTGGTGATGGACGTGAACTAAGCACATGACATTTAACAGTAAATGTCAATCCACTAAATATGCTCAGTCAAAATCCTATACCAACTTAGAACTTTGTTAAATCTGGAAAAGCTGAAAATCAGAGAGCATGAGTGAGGAAACAGTCATGCTGGTAAGCGGGGTGTGACTGGTTGGGGCCCATGCACGCAGCAACGAGAGTGTGACAATAATTTGGCCATGAGCCACCCAAGTCATGGTCAAAGGCACGGTTCAGAGCACAAGTTCCCTAAAATGTCACTAACGACAAGAGCTGGATATTTTTGTTTTGTTTTGTTTTTAAAAAAAACTTGATTTTTAATTTTTTTTAAAATTTTTATTTTTACTCCATTTTGCTTTACAATACTGTATTGGTTTTGCCGTACATTGACATGAATCAGCCACGGAAGTACATGAATTCCCAATCCTGAAGCCCCCTCCCACCCCCACCCCATATCATGTCTCTGGATCATCCCCGTGCACCAGCCCCAAGCATCTTGTATCCTGTATCGAACATAGACTGGCGATTCGTTTCTTACAAGATAGTATACATGTTTCAATGCCATTCTCCCAAATTATCCCTCCCTCTCCCTCTCCCACAGAGTGTAAAAGACTGTTGTATACATCTGTGTTTCTTTTGCTGTCTCGCATACAGGGTTATTGTTACCATCTTTCTAAATTCCATATATACGTGTTAGTATACTGTATTGGTGTTTTTCTTTCTGGCTTACTTCACTCTGTATAATCGGCTCCAGTTTCATCCACCTCATTAGAACTGATTCAAATGTATTCTTTTTAATGGCTGAGTAATACTCCATTGTGTGTATGTACCACAGCTTTCTTATCCATTCATCTGCTAATGGACATCTAGGTTGCTTCCATGTCCTGGCTATTATAAACAGTGCTGTGATGAACATTGGGGTACATATGTCTCTTTCCATTCTGGTTTCCTCAGTGTGTATGCCCAGCAGTGGGATTGCTGGGTCATAAGGCAGTTCTATTTGCAATTTTTAAAGGAATCTCCACACTGTTCTCCATAGTGGCTGTACTAGTTTGCATTCCCACCAACAGTGTAGGAGGGTTCCCTTTTCTCCACACCCTCTCCAGCATTTATTGCTTGTAGACTTTTGGATCATAGCCATTCTGACTGGTGTGAAATGGTACCTCATTGTGGTTTTGATTTGCATTTCTCTGATAATGAGTGGTGTTGAGCATCTTTTCATGTGTTTGTTAGCCACCTGTATGTCTTCTTTGGAGAAATGTCTATTTAGTTCTTTGGCCCATTTTTTGATTCGGTCGTTCATTTTTCTGGAATTGAGCTGCATAAGTTGCTTGTATATTTTTGAGATTAGTTGTTTGTCAGTTGCTTCACTTGCTATTATTTTCTCCCATTCAGAAGGCTGTCTTTTCACCTTGCTTATATTTTCCTTTGTTGTGCAGAAGCTTTTAATTTTAATTAGATCCCATTTGTTTATTTTTGCTTTTATTTCCAAAAGCTGGATATTTTTATTTTTTTTATTTTTATTTTTTTTTAGAATTGAGTGATTTGTTTTCATTCTGCCTCTTACCCTTGTAAGTGTAGCATCTTAGATAAATTACATGACTTCTTCTAAGCTCAGTATTCTTGCATTTAAATTTTTTCTTTGTATTAAGTTGTCTTCATGGTTCCATAAAACTCTAGTCTTAATGATTTTGTTGTTTTTTATACAACAGTCCTTCCCTTTTCTATTTCACTCCTCCTAAACTTCTATTTCCTTAGCTAAGTTCTGTGCCTTTATTTATTTATTTTTTTTTTAAGTTTTTTATTTTTAAATTTTAAAATCTTTAATCCTTACATGCGTTCCCAAACATGAAACCTCCTCCCACTTCCCTCCCCATAACATCTCTCTGGGTCATCCCCATGCACCAGCCCCAAGCATGCTGTATCCTGCGTCAGACATAGACTGGCTATTCAATTCTTACATGATAGTATACATGTTAGAATGTCATTCTCCCAAATCATCCCACCCTCTCCCTCTCTCTCTGAGTCCAAAAGTCCGTTATACACATCTGTGTCTCTTTCTCTGTCTTGCATACAGGGTCGTCATTGCCATCTTCCTAAATTCCATATATATGTGTTAGTATACTGTATTGGTGTTTTTCTTTCTGGCTTACTTCACTCTGTATAATCGGCTCCAGTTTCCTCCATCTCATCAGAACTGATTCAAATGAATTCTTTTTAACGGCTGAGTAATACTCCATTGTGTATATGTACCACAGCTTTCCTATCCATTCATCTGCTGATGGACATCTAGGTTGTTTCCATGTCCTGGCTATTATAAACAGTGCTGCGATGAACATTGGGGTACATGTGTCTCTTTCAATTCTGGTTTCCTCGGTGTGTATGCCCAGAAGTGGGATTGCTGGGTCATAAGGTAGTTCTATTTGCAATTTTTTAAGGAATCTCCACACTGTTCTCCATAGTGGCTGTACTAGTTTGCATTCCCACCAACAGTGTAGGAGGGTTCCCTTTTCTCCACACCCTCTCCAGCATTTATTGCTTGCAGATTTTTGGATCGCAGCCATTCTGACTGGTGTGAAGTGGTACCTCATTGTGGTTTTGATTTGCATTTCTCTAATAATGAGTGATGTTGAGCATCTTTTCATGTGTTTGTTAGCCATCCGCATGTCTTCTTTGGAGAAATGTCTATTTAGTTCTTTGGCCCATTTTTTGATTGGGTCGTTTATTTTTCTAGAATTGAGCTGCATAAGTTGCTTGTATATTTTTGAGATTAGTTGTTTGTCAGTTGCTTCATTTGCTATTATTTTCTCCCATTCAGAAGGCTGGATATTTTTAAAGGAAACAGCCTACACCAATATTGAATCCTTGGTGTTGCCTGGGTTTTTAGCTTTCCCTAACTTTTGGCCCATTTGGCCACATTTCCATTATTTTCTAGAGTTACACATAAATCTGTGTCTGTTCATGGGTTTGAATGCATATATCTCCTTCAGTTCAGTTCAGCGCAGTTCAGTTGCTCAGTTGTGTCCGACTCTTTGTGACCCCATGAACTGCAGCACGCCAGGCCTCCCTGTCTATCACCAACTCTGGGAGTTTACCAAAACTCATGTCCATTGAGTTGGTGATGCCATTCAACCATCTAATCCTCTGTCATCCCCTTTTCCTCCTGCCCTCAATCTTTCCCAGCATCAGGGTCTTTTCAAATGAGTCAGCTCTCCACATCAGGTGGCCAAAGTATTGGAGTTTCAGCTTCAACATCAGTCCTTCCAATGAACACCCAGGACTGATCCTGTTTAGGATGGACTGATTGGATCTCCTTGCAGTCCAAGGGACTACTTAGAGGGGGAAAACAAAACAAAACAAAACAAAACAAGGATAAAGAATCCATTTAAATTGGAGGACCTCACTCTCTCTTCAGGAAAATTGCACTCATAAATTCAATGTAAACCAAGATGTGCAAACACAGGCTTCAGGAAGCCAGGAATGACCCTACTAGACTCTAAGCTCTACTCCTGTCCTCTTAAACACAGCTCAGTGTTTTTCACAAACTTCCACACATCATGTGGATTTTATACCACTAGTTCAGTTCAGTTTAGTTCAGTTGCTCTGTCGTGTCCGACTCTTTGCGACCCCATGAATCGCAGCACACCAGGCCTCCCTGTCCATCACCGACTCTCAGAGTTCACTCAGACTCACATCCATCGAGTCCGTGATGCCATCCAGCCATCTCATCCTCTGTCGTCTCCTTCTTCTCCTGCCCCCAATCCCTCCCAGCATCAAAGTCTTTTCCAATGAGTCAACACTTCGCATGAGGTGGCCAAAGTACTGGAGTTTCAGCTTCAGCATCATTCCCTCCAAAGAAATCCCAGGGCTGATCTCCTTCAGAATGGACTGGTTGGATCTCCTTGCTGTCCAAGGGACTCTCAAAAGTCTTCTCCAACACCACAGTTCAAACGCATCAATTCTTTGGTGCTCAACCTTCTTCACAGTCCATACATGACTACTGGAAAAACTATAGCCTTGACTAGGCGGACCTTAGTCGACAAAGTAATGTCTCTGCTTTTGAATATGCTATCTAGGTTGGTCATAACTTTTCTTCCAAGGAGTAAGCGCCTTTTAATTTCATGGCTGCAATCACCATCTGCAGTGATTTTGGAGCCCCCCAAAATAAAGTCTGACACTGTTTCCACTGTTTCCACTTCCCCCATGAAGTGATGGGACCGGATGCCATGATCTTCGTTTTCTGAATGTTGAGCTTTAAGCCAACTTTTTCACTCTCCACTTTCACTTTCATCAAGAGGCTTTTCAGTTCCTCTTCACTTTCTGCCATAAGGGTGGTGTCATCTGCATATCTGAGGTGATTGATACTTCTCCCGGGGCTGCTTTAAAGACATGCTGTATGTTTCACAGGGCTGCTGGATTCTTAAGTGCAGTCCTGCCTTGCTGGAGGCTGTTTTAATGCCTTGGTCTTTCACGACTCTTCAATTCTATGGAGAATGCTGTTCACTTTGCTTTGGAAATGAAGTTACATCCACACTCTTGGGCTTCCCAGTGGCTCAGTAGGTAAAGAATCCACCCGCAGTGTAGGAGACCTGGGTTCAATCTCTGGGTTGGGAAAATTCCCTCGAGAAGAAAATGGCTACCCACTCCAAGTATTCTGGCCTGGAGAATTCCATGGACAGAGGAGCCTGATGGGCTACAGTCCATGGGGTCTGAAAAAGTCAGACATGACCAAGCTACTTTCACTTTCACACTTTCCACATGCCTACCACCACCATCATCCCCACCACCACCATCATCCCCATTCCAGTCCACCTGAAAGGCTCCAAATCATTCTTCAATACTCAGTGCATAATTACATAATCTCTGCAGCCTTTCCTAATTGCCCCCAAATATATTACCTATTTTCCATATAAAATTTCTCCCTCAATAAAACTTGTTAAGAATACTTACTACATGTACTTAACAACTCCCAATGTAACCCTAGGAGCTAGGAAGAGATCAGTAAGGTTTCTTGAATGCATAAATGAAGGACAGTAAGGGAAGAAGAGAGTAAAGGAGAAGGAGAGGAAGTAGAAAAGGGATAGAAAGAGAGAAAAAGAAGAAAACTAAAAGCTTAAGTTCCAGCCATATGCACTTTGATTTTTGAGTTACAATTAACATAGAATTTTATATTAATTTCAGGTGTACAACAAAGTGATTCAATATTTTTATATTTTATGATATGATCACCAAATAAAACCAATTACCGCCATCACCATACAAAGTTGATACAATATTACTGACTGTATTCCCTATGTGCACACTACATCCCTGTAATCTATTTATTTTATAGCTGGAAGTTTGTACTCTTAACAGACATGTCACCTGCTTTGTTCATCCCTCAGAACCCTTCCACTCTGGCATCCAACAGCCTGTTCTCTGTATCTATGATCTGTTTCTGTTTTGTTTGTTTTTTGCTTTGAAGTCCACATTTATGTGAAATCATATGGAATTAGTTTTTAATCTCTGACATTTCACTTAGCATAATACTCTCCAGGTCCATCCATATATGGTGCCAGAAATGGCAAGATTTCATTATTTCTTAATGCTAAGTAATATTTATATGTGCATATATGAATATATTATTTAGCCTTAAAATAGGATCCATTCGCCTATCCATGGACACTTGCTGCCGTATCCTAATTCTTGGAAATAATGCTGCAATGAATACTGAAAAGCACATATCTTTTCAAATTAGTATCCATGTTTTCTTTGGATAAATACATAGAAGCAAAATTGCTGGACTGTGTGGTAGTTCTATTTTTAGTTTTTAGAGGAACCCCATACTGTTTTCCACAGTGGCCAAGCAATTTAAATTCCCACTCACTGTGCACAAGGGTTCCCTTTTTTCCACATCTTCTCCAATACTTGTTATTGCTTGTCTTTTTGATGATATCCATTCTGACATGTGCAAAGTGATATTTCATTGTGATTTTCATTTGCATTTCCCTGATGATTAATGTGAGAAATCCTGGGCTGGAAGAAGCACAAGCTGGAATCAAGATTGTTGGGAAAAATATCAATAACCTCAGATATGCAGATGACACCACCCTTATGGCAGAAAGTGAAGAGGAACTAAAAGCCTCTTGATGAAAGTGAAAGTGGAGAGTGAAAAACTTGGCTTAAAGCTCAACATTCAGAAAACTAAGATCATGGCATCTGGTCCCATCACTTTATGGCAAATAGTTGGGGAAACAATGGAAACAGTGTCAGACTTTCTTTTTTGGGGGCTCCAGAATCACTACAGATGGTGACTGCTGCCATGAAATTAAAAGGCGCTTACTCCTTGGAAGAAAAGTTATGACCAACCTAAATAGCATATTCAAAAGCAGAGACATTACTTTGCCGACTAAGGTCCGTCTAGTCAAGGCTATGGTTTTTCCTGTGGTCATGTATGGATGTGAGAGTTGGACTGTGAAGAAGGCTGAGCGCCGAAGAATTAATGCTTTTGAACTGTGGTGTTGGAGAAGACTCTTGAGAGTCCCTTGGACTGCAAGGAGATCCAACCAGTCCATTCTGAAGGAGATCAACCCTGGCATTTCTTTGGAGGGAATGATGCTGAAGCTGAAACTCCAGTACTTTGGCCACCTCATGCGAAGAGTTGATTCATTGGAAAAGACTCTGATGCTGGGAGGGATTAGGGGCAGGAGGAGAAGGGGACGACAGAGGATGAGATGGCTGGATGGCATCACGGACTCGATGGACATGAGTCTGAGTGAACTCCGGGAGATGGTGATGAACAGGGAGGCCTGGCGTGCTGCGATTCATGGGGTCACAAAGAGTCGGACACGACTGAGCTACTGAACTGAACTGAACTGACCCAATTTTCCCAACATCATTTATTGAGAAAATTGTCTTTTCCCCATTGTGTGTTCTTGCCTCCTTGCCATAGCTTAATTGCCCATGCTAGCATAGGTTAATTTTTGGACTCTCTAGTCTATTCCATTGATCTGTATTTTTTGTGTCAGCATCACACCCTTGATTACCATAGCTTTGTATTATAGCTTCAAGTATGGGGGTGTGACAATTCCAGTTAGTTTTTCTTTCTTAAGATTGCTTTGGCTGTTCGAGATTGCATACAAATTTTAGGACTGAACATTCTAGTTCTGTGAAAAATGCTATTTATTATCTTAATAGGAATTGCATTGAATCTGTTGATAGGGTTTGTTACATATGGTCTTTATTATGTTGAAATATGTCCCCTCTAGACCCATTTTGTTGGCGGTTGTTTTGTCTTGTTTTAGCATAAATAGTTGTTGAATTCTGTCAGAAGCTCCTTCTGCATCTATGGATAACCAAATGATTTTTATCCTCCATTTTGTTAATGTGGTATCCCCAACACATGGATCCTCGCTCTTCAACTTTGCTCTCTTATAACAGCGATTCTATTGGTGATACTAGTCCACTTTTTTTTTTATCCTACTTCATTTCTCAAAACTCTTTAAGTGTATTATCTGTAGGATTGGTCCAAAGAAAGTGCCTGCACCCACAGAATCACATCCAACATCAACTCTTCCATCTGTTATGAATTTCAGTATCTTCCCTTAACTACTAAGGTGGGACACTTACATCAGAGTCTCACTGTCCATGAATTTGACTCCAAAGCATCCAGTGGCTAGTCTCTCCCCAAATGCCTATGGGCGCATCCACGGATGGAACACTTGGGGGCCAATCCTGACGCATTGCAACATGCCAGAGTCTCTTCTCAGATGAATTTACAGAAGACAAATAGCTCTGCAATCCTTGCTACATTATCAGCGATTTGGTCAAGGAACCTCAGAGAAATAAATACAAAATGGCTAAAATAATATTGACTTCTATAGCCCACCCTGATTGGATCCTGAATTGCTTCTGGGCAAGGATGACTTTCTGTGCAGTCATTCTGTGGTGTCAGCTGACAATGTATCAGTAAGATCCTTATGCAGTCCAGAAAGAATAACGATAAACTGGCACAAACACAATTATACATTGACAGTTTCAGGGCTGCCTCTGATAGTTGCTGCATCCATACCAGCAACTTGCAGCTTTCAAGCCTCCTGCTTGATCGAAGCAGGGGACCATCAGCCCACAAGGGTGTGATCTTCTTTAAGGTCGTTATGGGCATGATGAGGTTGTAGGGTGAGTATCCTGTCATATTCCACAAATAGCAGCAAAATATCATTGAGTCTGTTCCCAATGTGATATTGCTTTCCCAACTGTTTTGACATTGAGGTTAGGTCTGCAGCTATAACCCACTGGAAAATGTAGCTAAAGAGATGATAACGTGCCACCTGGGAAATGAAGTAGCATCAGAACTCTAATTTCCATGAACAGATTTTCATAGCACTCACTGATGGGACAATCATATTCACCTAAATCTTTAACTGAGCATTTACAAACTATGGTTCCATTAGATTTTAAACCAGGCTATACTTGCAAATGTGTTTTTATAGAAAAACTAATTAAAATAACCTGATATTGTATCTAGTGTTAGAATTAAAAAGGAAAAAAAAAAAAGTAAGCTACAGAAAGAGAATAATTGATAGCTCTATTTTTCCTGGTGGATATTACAAACCAAAGAGATCTTAAAGCTCTGCTGGAGATTAGGATAAACCTTAATGTAAAATTAAGCATGTGTTCCAATTTTAATTTAATCTTTCTGTTATATTTAATGATACTGCTCCTTTTATGAAAGGGTATTATCTTCAAGTTTTCTGTGGAGGGTGCACTCTTGGCCCAATGGCTCCTCAGGGACCTTGTGCTTCAATCTCTGAACCAGACTCTCCCAAGGCCCAGTGAGGAGATCAATCACTCAGGCATCTCCTGGGACACCAGGTCAAGTGGCAAAAGTTCATCCTCCAGCATTCTTGGTCTCCTGGACCTTTGTAGCATCCATTGTCAACCTGACAAAGCCAGCTGAGTTTTTGTGTGCAATCCACAGATAGCATAAGGCAGAGCAAATCATGAGAGGCTAGCACTAAACCTTCAAGATTTCCAAATAAGACTAATAGGACATTATTCTGCAGCAGGAAAAACAAACCATGTATATCCAGCACCATTTAGTAACTGCGTGAACATTAACTCCACCAGAGAGCAGCCAGAACTTACACAGGACATGGGAAACATACTCTGGGAGGGCACAAACAAAACCTTGTGTGCACCAGGACCCAGGAAAAAGGAGCAGCGTCCCCACAAGAGACTGACCCAGCCTTGCCCTTCCAGGAGTATCGAGTGGAGGTGTGGGTTGATGGTGGCCTGTTGCAGGGTCAGTGCACTGAGCGCAGTAGGGCCTGCATAGGACCTTTTGCAGGAGGTCTCCATTATCTTCATTACCTCCACCATAGTTTGGTCTCTGGACTTCCCTGGCGACTCAGACAGTAAAGCGTCTGCCTACAATGCAGGAGACCTGGGTTCAATCTCTGGGTCAGGAAAATCCCCTGGAGAAGGAAATGGCAACCCACTCCAGTATGGAAAATCCCATGGATGGAGGAGCCTGGTGGGCTACAGTCCCTGGGGTGGCAAAGAGTCAGACAGGACTAAGCAACTTCACTTTCACTTTCAAATAACAGGGAGGGAACACAGTCCCACCCATCAACAGAAAATTGGATTAAAGATTTACTGAGCATGGCCCCGCCCATCAGAACAAGACCTAGTTTCCCCCTCAGTCAGTCTCTCCCATCAGGAAGCTTCCATAAGCCTTTTATCCTTATCCTTTGAGGGCAAACAGAATGAAAACCACAATCACAGGTTAGGGGTAGGGTTAGGTTTAGGTTTTGTTAGTTAACCAAATGATCACATGGACCAAAGCCTTGTCTAACTCAATGAAACTATGAGCCATGCTGTGTAGGCCAACCCAAGATGGATGGGTCATGGTGGAGAGTTCTGACAAAATATGGTCCACTGGAGAAGGGAATGGCAAACCACTTCAGTATTCTTGCCTTGAGAACCCCATGAACAGCATGAAAGGGCAAAAAGATAGGGCACTGAAAGATGAACTCCCAAGGTCGGTAGGTTCCCAATATGCTATGGGAGATCAGTGGAGAAATAACTCGACAAAGAATGAAGAGATGGAGCCAAAGAAAAACAGCACCCAGTTGTGAGTGTGACTGGTGATGGAAGTAAAGTCTGATGCTGTAAAGAGCAATATTGCATAGGAACCTGGAATGTTAGGTCCAGGAATCAATGCAAATTGGGAGTGGTCAAACAGGAGATGGCAAGAGGGAACATCAACATTTTAGGAATCAGCAAACTAAAATGGACTGGAATGGGTGAATTTAACTCAGATGACCATTATATCTATTAGTATGGGCAAGAATCCCTTAGAAGAAATGGAGTTGCCATCATAGTCAACAAAAGAGCCTGAAATGCAGTACTTGGATACAATCTCAAAAATGATAGAATGATCTCTGTTAGTTTCCAAGGCAAACCATTCAATATCACAGTAATCCAGGTCTATGCCCCGACCAGTAATGCTGAAGAAGCTGAAGTTGAATGGTTCTGTGAAGACCTACAAGACCTTCTAGAACTAACACACAAAAAAGATGTCTTTTTCATTATAGAGGACTAGAATGCAAAAGTAGGAAATCAAGAAATACCTGGGGTAACAGGAAAATTTGGCATTGGAATAAAAACGAAACAGGGCAAAGGCTAATAGAATTTTGCCAAGAGAATACACTGGTCATAGTAAGCATCCTCTTCTAACAACACAAGAGAAGACTCTACACATGGACATCACCAGATGGTCAATACTAAAATCAGATTGATTATGTTCTTTGCAGCCAATGATGGAGAAGCTCTATGCAATCAGCAAAAATAAGACTGGGACCTGACTTTTGGTCAGATCATGAACTCCTTATTGCCAAATTCAGACTTAAAGAAAGTAGGGAAAACCACTAGACCATTCAGGTATGAACTAAATCAAATCCTTTATGATTATACAGTGGAAGCGACAACTAGATTCAAGGGATTAGATTTGATAGCAGAGTGCCTGAAAAACTATGGATGGAAGTTCGTGACACTATACAGGAGGCAAAAATCAAGATCATCCCCAAGAGAAAGAAATGCCAAAATGCAGAGTTCAAAAAAAATAGCAAGAAGAGATGAGAAAGCTTCCTCAGTGATGAAGGCAAAGAAATAGAGGAAAACAATAGAATGGGAAAGACTAGAGATCTCAAGAGAATTAGAGATACCAAAGGAACATTGCATGCAAAGATGGGCACAATAAAGGACAGAAATGGTATGGACCTAACAGAAGCAGAAGATATTAAGAAGAGGTGGCAAGAATACACAGAAGAACTGTACAAAAAAGATCTTCATGACCCAGATAACCATGATGGTGTGATCACTCACTCAGAGCCAGACATCCTGGAATGTGAAGTCAAGTGGGCCTTACAAAGCATCACTCTGAACAAAGCTAGTGGAGGTGATGGCATTCCAGTTGAGCTCTTTCAAATCCTAAAAGATGATGCTGTGAAAGTGCTGCACTCAATATGCCAGCAAATTTGGAAAACTCAGCAGTGGCCACAGGACTGGAAAAGGTCAGTTTTCATTCTAATCCCAAAGAAAGGCAATGCCAAAGAATGCTCAAACTACCACATAATTGCACTCATCTCTCATGCTAGTAAAGTAATGCTCGAAATTCTCCAAGCCAGGCTTCAGCAATACGTGAACCATGAACTTCCAGATGTTCAAGCTGGATTTAGAAAAGCAGAGGAACCAGAGATCAAATTGCCAACATCCACTGGATCATGGAAAAGCAAGAGAGTTCCAGAAAACATCTATTTCTGCCTTATTGACTATGCCAAAGACTTTGACTGTGTGGACCACAACAAACTGTGGAAAATTCTCAAAATGTTGGGAATAGCAGACCACCTGACCTGCCTCCTGAAAAATCTGTATGCAGGTCAGGAAGCAACAGTTAGAACTGGACATGGAACAACAGACTGGTTCCAAATTGGGAAAAGAGTACATCAAGGCTGTATATTGTCACCCTGCTTGTTTAACTTCTATGAAGAGTACATCACGCAACATTCCAGGATGGAGGAAGCACAAGCTGGAATCAAGATTGCCAGGAGAAATATCAATCACCTCAGATATGCAGATGACACCACCCTTATGGCAGAAAGTGAAGAAGAACTAGAGAGACTCTTGATGAAAGTGAAAGAGGAGAGTGAAAAAGTTGGCTTAAAACTCAGCATTCAGAAAATGAAGATCATGGCATCTGGTCCCATCACTTCATGGCAAATAGATGGGGAAACAGTGGAGACAGTGTCAGACTTTATTTTTTGGGGCTCCAAAATCACTACAGATGGTGACTGCAGCCATGAAATTAAGATGCTTGCTCCTTGGAAGAAAAGCTATGACCAATCTAAACAGCATATTAAAAAGCAGAGACATTACTTTGCCAACAAAATCCATCTAGTCAAAACTATGGTTTTCCAGTGGTCATGTATGGATGTGAGATGGACTATAAAGAAACTTGATGCTGAAGAATTGATGTTTTTGAACTGTGGTGTTTGAGAAGACTCTTAAGAGTCCCCTGGACTGCAAGAACCAACGAGCCCATCCTAAGGGAAATCAGTCCTGAATATTCTTTGGAAGGACTGATGCTGAAGCTGAAATTCCAATACTTTGGCCACCTGATATGAATAATTGACTCATGGGAAAAGACCCTGATGCTGGGAAATATTGAAGGCAGGAGGAGAAGGGGACAACAGAGGATGAGATTGTTAGATGGCATTACTGACTCTATGGACATGAGTTTGAGTAAGCTCTGGGTGTTGGTGCAGAGAAGGCAATGGCAACCCACTCCAGTACTCTTGCCTAGAAAATCCCATGGATGGAGGAGCCTGGTAGGCTGCAGTCCATGAGGTCGCTGGGAGTCAGATACGACTGAGTGACTTGACTTTCACTTTTCACTTTCATGCATTGGAGAAGGAAATGGCAACCCATTCCAGTGTTCTTGCCTGGAGAATCCCAGGGATGGGGGAGCCTGGTGGGCTGCAGTCTATGGGGTTGCACAGAGTCAGACACAACTGAACGACTTAGCAACAGCAGCAGCAGGAGATGGATGTTGGTGATGGACAGGGAAGCCTGGCGTGCTGCAGTCCATGGGGTCACAAAGAATCGGACACAACTGAGCAACTGAACTGAACATGGACCACTTGAATTAACCTCTTTGGACCTCTGTTTGCTCATCTGTAAATGGGGTGGTTGCCCCACCTTGCAGTGAGGCTCTACAGAGCTGTACAAACTAGATTTGTTTCTTGTGGCCCCACCACAACTTCCTCTGGGAACACTCAGAGGGGCGGGCCCATTCATTGTTAGTTCCCTGCTCCTTACCTCCCCCGTCATTTGGCAACATAGACAAAAGTCACACTTTTTTGTGACCATGATGGAATTTGATGGATGATCAATAAGACGCAAGAGAAGATCCTTGAGTAACATCCTCAACCCATCATTGCTCTGGGAGGAAAAGAATTCATTGCCAAAAACCAAGCATGTATCCCATTCAATGATAAATTCAGGAAGGTCATTGTGGAGCAGCCGTTTTGGCAAAGATGTTCAGATTATCATTGCCTGTCAGATCAGTTTGGAAAAGAGCCACTAGGGGATCCTCAGTGAGAGTTCACCATATCCTGACTTTCCACAGAGATTGGCTAGCCAAGGCAAAACAATTGTAAAGTCCCAGCCCAAGAGTTTGCATCTTATTTGTACAAGAAGGGAGGAGGCTGGGAAATGGGGATCAGCAGATGGGAGCAGCTGGGATTTTTACTATGTATTTCTAGGAATTATATTTATTCTATTAACTTAGGAGTTAGATGTTAAAACAAACTTCTTAAATAGAAGTTTGAGACATGTTAGGTTAAGGAAAATGCTAGACTTTTAGTACATGACCTCTCATTAATTCCTCATCCTAGCATTGAAAGTTTCAAGTCAATATCATCTCTTTCTCAACAATGGGAGACAAGTTTAATGACTTGCTCTCGGTCATAGCTGGCTATCTCGAATCTGCCTCGCTATCATGCTGACAGTTTTCTATGAGAATGTATTCACCCAAGCTATACCTTCATGGGCATCCCTGGACAGGACTCAGCTCTGCATGTCTAGACTCTGAGAATTAAGCTCACCCTCTCCTCCCCTAGAATTAAACCCCTCATAACACTCCCATAGGAAATAGCAAGTGTAAGTGCCGTTAAGTGGACTCAAGCGTTTTCACAACCATTGGTCTTTTGTTGTGATTCTGGTCTCCCTGGACTTGAAGGCCTGCACGTTCTCCTGCCTCTGTCTTAGTTTGTGCCACAACCCTCTCCTGAAGATTCAAAGACCAAAAATGGTCACTACCTTGCCCTGGACATGGAACCTCAGAATTTATATAGTTGACGCCTTTCAAGACAGGACTTAGAAAGTTTAATATTTAGACAGGACTTTTCTGAAAGGGCTTCCCTGGTAGCCCAGACGGTAAAGAATTTGCCTTAATGCAGGAGACCCCGGTTTGATCCCTGAGTCAGGAAGATTCCCTGGAGAAGGGAGTGGCTACCCACTCCAGTATTCCTGCCTGGAGAATTCCATGGACAGAGGAGCCTGGAGGGCTATAGTCCATTGGGTCAAAAAGAATCAGACACGACTGAATGACTAACACTTTCACTTTCTCTGAAAAGGGGCTGTGTGAACCGAGTTCTTTTAGATAAATGCCTATAGTCAACCTACTGTGTCCTGAAACCTCCAGAGAACAGTATCCCTGCCACCCAGGAAAGGCATCAGTCAAGTGGAAGATGCTGGGAAATGCTCCAAGTGAGCTCCGATACTCCAGGGAGGTGTCAAGGAGCTCCCTGGGCCCAAGGCTCTCAACAGTGAGAGCAGGAGGCAAGGGGTCTTCTGGGCCGTGTCATTTCTGAAGGATGGTGTGATCCTATTCTCAGGAGCCCCAAGATCCAGTCCATAAGTGATTAGAGGGAGCAGGTCACTTGTGTCTACCTCCACATGGGGGGATATAAATATAAATGGCACTAGTGTTATGTGGCAGGGGGCAAAACCATCATTCAACTGCTGATTATGTGGAAATCAAGTGCTATTTTCTAATATGAAAAATTATAGGTTGATAATGTGACCCCAATGGAAACAAAATATAGTGGCTGATCACATCTGTCATTCAAATCCTTGTGTCAGCAGGGAATCCCCATGCTGAGGGTTAAAATACGATGTTTTGAAAGGGGAGACATTAAAGCATAAATATAAGGTATTTGTGTTTTGCTTTATGGAAATTCTTGACCATTTAGCTGTTTGGTAATTGCTAGGCACAGCTGAGTAAATATATAGTGAGTTCCAAATCTTTCATTGTTAAGAAAAAGGAACCATATATATATATAACTTTTCCTTACAACAACTCTTGACACCGAGGTTTGCCGTTCTTTCTAGCTGTGACTGGAGGTCAGCTAGAGTGTTGTGAAATGTCAGAACTGCCAAGCATTCTCTTTAATTTCTAATTCAGAAATGATGGCCAAAGTGATGAGAAATAGAACACTAGGTCTCACTGAGCACTCTCTTATTTTTCTGTTCCCTCAACCCCCTGATCTTTCCTCTCTGAGCAGACTGAGCATCTCTACAAATAAATGCATCCATTCCCTCGTTTTCTCCCCAGCTCTCTCCAGCCCAGGGCTGTGACTTGGCAGGAGCTATACAAATGAGATTGACCCAGGATATACAGAACTAGCAGGCTTGCCACACACCATGTGTGGCAAGACCTTTGCACACACCATGCTTTATGCCTAGGAGTCAAACCTCACCTTCCACTGTTCTGACCAAGCCTTCCCTCATCCTTCAGATCTCATGTTAAATGTCACTTTCCCAGATAGGCGTTATCTGTCCCTATAGACCAGGCCATATCTCCTATGACTGGTTCTTACTCTATACCAGACTTCTTTTGTATAGGTTATCACAAGGATAAACAAAGCAGCCGTGAGGAGGCCAAGGGAACCAAGTGGCATCCGATAAATATGCATACAATGGTTCAACTTCTTCTAGGGAGTCGGGATCAAAGTAAACCATAGGGGGCAACTTCCAATTAAAGAAGCTAGGATAGACCTTTGGGGAAACTTTTGTCTTCTTGTTCTGTGAATATGCTCATGCTCTAAGGATTCCATCACTGTCCCAGACCCATTTAAAAATATTGTATTTTTAACCAAGTTCTGCTAGATTATATGCAGCTATAGCTATAGATATATTCTTCTGCCTTTAAGATAATTTCCTGGCATGGATCTATTTCAAATTCCTGGCTCTTCTTCTTTACCTTTGTTCTGAGAATCTGTGTCCTCTTACTAGTTAACTCAGTTCCTCTCCCCTGGTCTTCTTTCTGAATGGCTCTGAACACATATCTTAGACTTTGACATCTGTCCTGTCTCAGCTGGCTTCTGACCTGCCACCATCCATTCTCAGCTGCTCCTTAAATATAAGTGTTCATGCCTTACTCTGTAATCTGGGGAAGAGTTAAAATCCCCAGCAAAAAAAAAAAAAAAACAAAAAACAAAAACCACTTTATCTTTAGGAGGAATGAACTTTCGAATGTGAGAGTGTTAATTGCTCAGTTGTGTCTGACTCTTTGCGACCCTATGGACCACAGTCTGCCAGGTTCCTCTGTCCATGTAATTTTTCAGGCAAAAATACTGGAGTCAGATGCCATGCCCTCTTCCAGGGAACCTTCCTGACCCAGGGATTGAACCCACGTCTATTATGTCTCCTGCATTGGCAGGTGGGTTTTTGGGGAATAAGTAGCTTTATTTCTCTACCATGAGGCAGACACTTTATTTTGAATTTAATAACCAGAGCTCCAAACCCACCTAGAGCAAGAGAGTCTTGATGATGAGTTCAGAGGATGGCACAGGAACCTTCAATTCCCTTTGGCCTAAATTGAGAATTAATCTCAGTGAGGAAGAGTGGACCTGGGTCTGGAGTTTCAAGTTAGCTGTCTCTGTCTCTGGGTAAAGACAGATTGTTTGTTCTTAGGATGCCAGCAGCTTCATATCCCACCAGGTCTGCTCTCATTTCCTGATGTCTAGAGCTTCAAAAGATGAGACACTGACAACTTCAAAAGATGAGAAGCCTCAGCCAGTGTCATCTCTGGAACAACATATGCTTTCTGAGGGAAATTATGGCAGCTGACATCAGGGACTTTACTGCCACCTCCAAGGACTGGTGGTGTGTATGGAAATGTGCTTACCTTGCCCTGTAAGGATTGCTACCCAATGGCTCCTTTGGGCTTTCACAGCTCATTATCACCTCGTTAGAGAGGACTGCAGGTCAAACTCTGGCACCAAAAATCCACTATAGGTAGGTCCTTAGTGGCGTGATTATTTGTGCTCTCCTCTTCAGAATCCCATTTACATGCTAATTACCTTCTGTGGATCTAAGCACGTTTAAGACATTTACCTGTGTATAGTAGTCACCCTCTCCTTCCTCCTTGAGCGCAAATTCAGCTGCATTACTATACCACTGAGAAGAAATCATACTCCTGGGCCGTTGTAGCCCAGAATGGGAGGCAATCCTGTTTCAAAACTCAAGAAGCCATGTTCACTCATTTAGTTTCCAGAGATGAGGAGCAAGGACAGAACTGCCTGCATTCCTCAACATAAAAGAGGGTTTTTTCCCTGCCTGAGTCATTTTGCAGGGCAATATGGAAATCGGTTGTCTGACATTCAATACTGGAGATCAAGTGACTTCTGTCTATCCAAATGTGGCTCCAAAGTCCTTAAATTGTTACTGAGGGAACCATTTCGCCCTCTACAGTGTATTTGTGCACAAGTGTTCTGAAGCACAAAATGCCAAACTGTGTGCATTAACTGAGGTTTGCTCCTTTGCAGATTTTACTCTACAGTTTTAATTCAAATGTAATTGACCGTGACAATGCTGAAGGCGCTAAAACTCTTCCTTTATTGGAATTAATGGCAAAACATTTCACCCATTGGTGGGATGTGCTGCACAGGAAAGGCTTATGCAAACATCCTCCTGAAAATTCACAGATAGGAACATTTCCTGGAAAAGAGTGAAACAGGGAACTCAGAGGACAGGGGCATGAAAATGAAGGCAGATCAAGCACATGGGCCAGCTCTGAGTTCCCTTTGATTTCCACCGTCTATTTTTATGGCTATTTAATAAGATGGCCCAGCCATGACAAGATGAGCTGCTCTTGTGATGTGGAGGTCTCTCAGTTGCCTTAATGCTGCTTCTCCCTGAATGATTTATAGATTCCACCCACACCAGGCATTCTACTGGGACCTCAGCGTGGGAGTCCAAAGAAGGATGGCAGATTTGGAATTCTATGAAAACACTTTCAGCGTTTCTCCTAAGTTGGATCCTATAAGTCTTTCTCAGAAAATGTCATTGAAATTGGAGTCTATATCTCCAGTTGAATAAGACATGATTTGAGAAGCTTATCAAGACCCTGGGAGGACAAATGGTGTCTGGGTGGGTGTTTTAGCAGAGGTGAGAAAGCCTTGGTGTTTACATGGGGCCTTGAAGACACCTCATAGAGCATGCAAGTCGGTGCAGCAAAGCCCTTCAGGGCAACCTCTCCGGGAAGCATTGCTCGATCACCACCATCTGCTACTACCACCCACTGCCTCAAATGAAACCGCTCTCTGCATGCCACAAAGGGCTCCTCAGATTTCTACCATAACAGCTACGAACACCAAACTGCGCTTGTATATACAAGTGTCTCACCCACTAGAGCGAGAGCACTCCATCGCCATCCCTGTGTTACCTTTGCCTTTATCTTTCCAGATTTTAGCACTCAGTAGGTGATCAATCGATCCCCTGGGTCATGACAACCCACTCTAGTATTCTTGCCTGGAGAATCCCATGGACAGAGGAGCCTGCCGGGCGATGGTCCATAGCATCGCAAAGAGTCAGACACGACTGAAATGACTAAGCTCGCAGCACGCACAGGTATTTAAGCTGAATTTGTTTTTGTTTTTTTTTTAAGACTACCGATATTTTCTATGATTTATTATGTGCCCTTGTTATGTCCTTTCATTAGTTTTAACTTCCTCCCCTATGTTTCCCAGACAGGTTAGTATGGAAGGAAGACCTCACAACTTTAGGACACAGTTCATCCCTTGATCCTTATGCCAGTAAGCACTACCATACTCTCGTGCCTCCACCTGATGTGGATGATACTATACCTGCTATAGAGAAAGGAAGCTGGGACCTTCCACCTACAAAGCCAGCAACTTTCTTATTTCCAGGGTTATCTGGAGGGGGTTAGGTAATTATTGCCTGCCTTCGAAGGAATGAAAACACCACAGGTCTGGACAGCTACAGAGGGAGAAACGACTGTTATCTCTGGCCCACACCCAGAGAGTACTCATGAACAAAATTCCATGGGAGGAACCTTTGAATCTTTGTAAACAGTGTTGAGAAAACCCTGTCTCACAATCTATGTCCTGGAAGCCACTTAAACCTGGAGAACCTCACACTATTTCCATCTCTGGTTTAAAAGATTAAACTGATTAGACTAGAGGACTCCAAGTATAGGCAGGTAAGAGACTAGGAGCATAGTGTCGGAGAGCATAGAGTTGGTGGTGTTTGTGGGGTAGGAGACCAACATAGAACTATGCTCATCTTATTCCTCATTTCCTGTTGTTCAAAAGCAACTGGGCATTTCACAGACTGGCATCCAGCACGTAGTGCTTTATGGGTCATCTAGCCTGAGATCGCAGAAAGGCTCAGCCTAGTAGAACATCCGGGAAGGAGGTGAACTCAGGGGGAAAGGGACCTAATATTTCCTGAGCTCTACTATTGCCAAGCACATTACATGCATTATTTTATTTAATGCCCACAAAATCCTAGAGTCTAGGTATCTTTCTCTCCATTTCACAGAAGAGAAAATTGGCCCATAAACAATTTATGTAAGGTTTAAAAGTCATTAAAGTGGATGAACTGGCTACACTGTCTCATTCCAAAGTCTATGATCCATTTTACTAGGAAAGGAGAAAAGGGAAAATGGAGAAAAGGCAATGGACAAAGAAGAGGAGAGAGAAAAATAAAGGCCGTATGCACGCGTGCATGCTCAGTCACTTCAGCCGTGTTCTACTCTTTGTGACCCTATGACTGTAATGCTCCAGTCCAAGGGATGGTCTGTCCAAGGGATTCTCCAGGTAAGAACACTGAAGCGGGTTGCCACGCCCTCCTCCAAGGGATCTTCCCAATACAGAGACTGAAGCTGCATCTCCTACATCACTGGCAGATTCTTTACCACTGAGCCACTGGGGAAGTCCCAAAGGCTATATACACCATGAAAAAAAAAAAAAAAAACAGATGAGCTATCTGGGCTCATGAGCCCTTCCCTTGAGTCTGTATTGGAAGGAGACTTCAGGATAAATAACAATGAGCAGATTGACTGGCCTTCTGACTTCCTGCTTTGCCTCAAGCTAGTTCTCTTCTATATTTGGTTCTTCATTTCCTTTGGGGGTAATCTGAGTTTTGGTGAGCTTCTGTACCAATGTAATGGATGAGATAGGCATAATGACTGTACAAAAATCACATTCATTTTCAGATTCTTATAAGATACAGGAGTGGCTGCATAAGTCATTTCCTTGTAGGAGAATGAGCACAGCGGTGATGAACGGTAACACTTGCTTTATCTCAAGTCAATGAGCACATGCAGGGTGACCTTCAGGAGTGCAGGTCCATTCATGGTCAATGCACACTGTTCAATCTATTCAGCTGGACATGGGTGTCAGGAGACTGGCTTCTGGTTCTCATAATCATCATCCTTGGTTGCATAAATTCACTTGGGGCAGACATTGAGATCTCATTGTTTATCTTATTTATTGAAACCTCATTCTCAAATTAATTTTGCCTTTTTATACTTGGACACCTCTGGATCATATTACTCTTTAATCTTAATAACATTAAAAAAAACTAAGATCACAAATCCAGTTCCATCACTTCATGGCAAATAGAAAGGGTAAAAGTGGAAGCAGTGACAGATTTTATTTTATTGGGCTCCAAAATCAATGTGGACAGTGACTGCAGCCATGAAATTAAAAGACGCTTGCTCTTCGGAAGGAAAGTTATGACAAACCTAGATAGTGTATTAAAAAGCAAAGACATCACTCCATCAAAAAAGGTCTGTACAGTCAAAGCTATTTTCCAAGAGTCATGTATGGATGTGAGAGTTGGACCATAAAGAAGGCTGAGTGCTGAAGAACTGATGCTTTTGAACTGGGGTGCTGGAAAAGACTCTCAAGAGTCCATTGGACAGGAAGGAGATCAAACCCATCAATCCTAAAGAAAATCAACCCTGAATATTCACTGGAAGGACTGAGCTGAAGGTCCAATACTTCGGTGCAAAGTGAAGTTGACTCACTGGAAAGACTCTGATGCTGGGAAAGATTGAAGGCAGGAGAAGATGGTGGCAGAGGATGAGATAGTTAGATAGCATCACTGACTCAACAGATATGAATTTGAGCAAACTCCAGGAGATAGTGAAAGACAGGGAAGCCTGGTGTTCTGCAGTGCATGGGTTTGCAAAGAGTTGGACACTATTTACCAACTAAACAACAGTCCACTTTTTTTTTTTTTGGTTTAACTTATAATTCTTTCATTGCATCTAAGATTGGAAGATTTCTCTTCCATGCATACATTAATAAATATTTACATCTATTTTACTAAATTGTTTGTAATTTTTAAAAATTTAAATCCATAAATTTTATTTTGTAGTGTGTATAAAGTAGGGATATAATTTATTTCCAGTTATTCAATACTAGGTACTAAATCGGAGGAGGCAATGGCAACCCAGTCCGGTACTCTTGCCTGGAAAATCCCATGGATGGAGGAGCCTGGTAGCTGCGGTCCATGGGGTCGCTAAGAGTCAGACACGACTGCGCGACTTCACTTTCGTTTTTCACTTTCATGCATTGGAGAAGGAAACGGCAACCCACTCCAGTGTTCTTGCCTGGAGAATCCCAGGGACGGGGAGCCTGATGGGCTGCCGTTCATGGGGTCGCACCGAGACAGACATGACTGAAGCGACCCAGCAGCAGCAGCAGCAGCAGCAGCAGCAGGTACTAAATAATCAATTTTGTTCTTATTGATTTATGACACTTGTTTTAAACTGGGTTTTCTTTTCAGCTCAAAGTTCTTATGTACTATTAAAATAACCTTTTTATTCTGATATTCCGACTCCTTTTATAGAGGGAGAAGATCTTCTGTAGGAACACTTCTAATTTATAGGTGATTTCTACGCGTGTGTCTTTTCTACCAGTCCTCTCTCTTCCTTTCTCTCTCTTTCTGGTCTCTCCCCCTCCAAACACAATAAATCTTTATCTCTTCACTATCTTTGTCTACCTCACTTTGGCTCTTTCCTATGCCTTCTGAAACAATTTCTCAAACATTTCTTTCAGCATAATTTAATTTTCTGCACCATCAATTTTATTTCTTTTTGACCCCAATGCCAATTTTAAACCTGACACAGCTTTCTTATTTTTGGTTTCATGTCAGACTTTAACGTTTTCAGCTTATGCTATTTTATTTTAGAAGTTTGTCTTCTTATCACACCTGTTCTTTCCCTGTATGTCATTTTCTTGTTTCATGATTCCTCTTTATCTTACCAAGAATGCAAGCCAGACATATTTTTTAAAAAAAACATGGTTTGTTTCCACAGCAACTATCAAAGATAGGCTTTTCCTCTGAATCCTCCACAACTATTATCCCACAGATTTTTCTTATAGGCCACAACATTATATGCAGCAAGATGGTGAAATATTTGGCAGAGAAATAAATCCTCTTGGCTCTTTGCTTGTAGTGTGTTGCTTCTGAAGGTCCCCAGAGAAATAGTGCAGGGATCCACTGTGGGTCTAAGGTGTCAGTAGGCTCCACTTCGGCTATTCTACATCTGGAGGCACTCCCAAGTAAGAGGTCAGCCCAAGTCTCCATCCTCACGTGAACATGAGTCCAGAGTTGATAAACAGTGCCTCTGCCCTTTGTTTTACCCCCAGTATAAGCCAGAGTCCTAATCTATTTTCTTTACCCACAGCCTCAACTTCGCATCTTCCTGTGGACTCATTTGTAATCTGTGAAGAAGGAACCATCTTCAATGACTGCTATTCACCAGTGGACCAGGTATGTGGACAGTCCTAGACGGCTACATACCCACCTGGACCCTCATGGAAAATTCCTTTGGGGCATATGACTGGGAAGAGTGTGCCCATCCCTGACCCACATTATGCCGGCCAGAAATGCTGTATTGCGCTGCTACCGCCTAATTCTTCCAGCAGAGAGTGAAAATGCAGGCTGTGGAGAAGGTGTGGTGGTCTCTGCTGTTGCTGATTAGTCACTGAGTCGTGTCTGACTCCTGCAACCTCATGGACTCTCCTGTGAGGTTCTTCTGTCCATGAGGTTTCCAAGGAAGCAATGCTGGAGTGGGTTGACATTTCCTCCTCTAGGGGATCTTTCCAACCCCTGGGTCATAGCCATGTCTCTTGCATTGCAAGTAGCTTCTTCCCCTCTGAGCCACCAGGAAGGCCCATCATGATGCCCAAAACGCTGCCCCCCACCTCATCTAGTATAGTTAATCTGGGAAAATTATACTTCCCAAGATGTCTCATCCCACCTTCTCTAACTTTTAGCAACACTGTATAGTGAGGGGATGTAGAAAGCCAGAAACAGGAGAGATATAGGAATTGGAAGTGAATGGTATGATTTTTGCTTGATGGAGCACTTGTTTTCATCCTTGCAAGGTCAAATGCTAGTGTGTGTAAAAATCACCAGGGAATGTAGTTAAAACGAAGATTCTAATTTAGTAGATCTGGGATGGAGCGTGTGATTTTCTGTTTCTAATAAGCTCCCAGATGATGCCAATGATGTTGATTCATGGACCACACTTTGAGGTGCAAGACTGTGAGTTCCTTGAGGCAGGGATCATATTATATGAACTTAGCTCAGTGCCAGGATTATAACAGACACTTTCCAAGTATTTCTTCTACTGAATTGAGATGAAGCATTCTGGATTCAAAAGGCAGAGCACACATAAAAGATAAAATGTGTGTGTGTTTTTTTTTTTTTAATCTGGTTGTGTTGCTTGCATAGTTATACCTCTTGGTCTTAAAAGTTGACTCTTAGACACTTTTTAATCCCTAATCCATAAATGACCATGAGTATTGGAAAGTCTGATGGAGATACACTTAATTGTTTTAGTCAAAAAACCAATTTTTCTTTCATGTATATTTGAGTCCTAAAAGTTATGACCAACCTAGATAGCAAATTGAAAAGCAGAGACACTACTTTGCCAACAAAGGTCCATCTAGTCAAGGCTATGGTTTTTCCAGTGGTCATGTATGGATGTGAGAGTTGGACTGTGAAGAAAGCTGAGTGCCGAAGAATTGATGCTTTTGAACTGTGGTGTTGGAGAAGACTCTTGAGAGTCCCTTGGACTGCAAGGAGATCCAACCAATCCATTCTGAAGGAGATCAACCCTGGGATTTCTTTGGAAGGAATGATGCTAAGGCTGAAACTCCAGTACTTTGGCCACCTCATGCGAAGAGTTGACTCATTGGAAAGACCCTGATGCTGGGAGGGATTGGGGGCAGGAGGAGAAGGGGACGACAGAGAATGAGATGGCTGGACAGCATCACTGACTCAATGGATGCGAGTCTCAGTGAACTCTGGGAGTTGATGATGGACAGGGAGGCCTGGTGTGCTGCAATTCATGGGGTCACAAAGAGTAGGACACAACTGAGCGACTGAACTGAACTGAACTGAACTGATGGCTCAATGTCTCCCTTTCCCCTGGGCTGGGGGTCACCCTACTGAGCAAAAGGATGTTCACCAAATGCACATGACCTGCAGATGTGTTCACATAGACATATGTGTGAAGCATTGTCACCATCCCATCACCGCTCTCACCATCCCTCCAACAAATGGTTAGATGAGTCCATTACATACTGACATTCACATAACACTAGTTCTGCTGCTGCTGCTAAGTCGCTTCAGTCGTGTCTGACTCTGTGCAACCCCACACAGGCAGTCCACCAGGCTCCCCCGTCCCTGGGATTCTCAAGGCAAGAACACTGGAGTGGGTTTCCATTTCCTTCTCCAAACACTAGTTCTGGTGGAGTTTATATCAGTCTAGATCCGTTCAGGTGATAGAAATTATACTAGTAATTTTAACAGAAAGTATTTGATAAATGCAATTGCAAACAGAGTATAAAATTTCCCTAGGTATCATGGGGGTAGCAAGTGCAGGAAGCAGCTCCGCCCACACCCAGAGCTGGGGAACAAAGGGAAGAGGCTGAATTTATTAAAAATGAGAAGCTTCAGAGGAAGGGCCCTGAGAACTGAAACTCAGTCCCCCAGAGCCGGTGTCTGAGCTTGAGTGAGAGGACCCATGAGCTTGGGCCCAACCTTTTAAGAAGGTGCTGGCATCTTGGAGAGAGATGTAAGAAAGTTCACTCTGCAAGCGTTGGGGTAATTGCAAACTGGCTTCAGCTGCTGCAACAGGAAGGAAGTGTCTCTGCCAGGGTGAAGAGGTGTTGCTGGGGAGACACAGGAAAAGGAAGTACTTGACAAAAGGAAACAGACAGGACAGGAAGGAGCGTGTCGGCCTCTCCCTCCTCCTGCCCTGTCTACCCCTAGTGTCTCCTGTTTGAAGATCCCAACAAGGAGCATCTAGTCAAACAAAAATGTGGTTCAGAGGCCCAGCTGCAACATCACAGAGCTAAGTATGGAAAGATGGGTCTAGAGCCAACCAACAATAGCCAATAGCTTAATAGCTGATACACACATTGCAGGGGGTGGGGCAGTGGTGTATGTAAATAGATTTCAGGGAAATTGGATTAGTGCTAGTGGTAAAGAGCCCAGCTGCCAATTCAGGAGACAAAAGAGATGCTGGTTTGATCCCTGGGACAGGAAGATCTCCTGGAGGAGGTCAAGGCAACCCATTCCAGTATTCCTGCCTGGAGAAGTTCATGAACAAGAGAAACCTGGCAAGCTGCAGTCCATAGGGGCGCAAGCAGTCGGACACCACTGAAGCAACTTAGCATGCATGCACAAAAGTCAAAGAAAAATTGGAGTCTCCTGCTCCCTAAACCATGACTCCTTAAGGCTTTCCATCTATTGCTGCTGCTGCTAAGTCGCTTCAGTTGTGTCCAACTCTGTGCTACCCCATAGATGGCAGCCCACCAGGCTCCCCCGTCCCTGGGATTCTCCAGGCAAGAACACTGGAGTGGGGTGCCATTTCCTTCTCCAATGCATGAAAGTGCAAAGTGAAAGGGAAGTCGCTCAGTCGTGTCCGACTCTTCGTGACCTCATGGACTGCAGCCTACCAGGCTCCTCCATCCATGGGATTTTCCAGGCAAGAGTACTGGAGTGGGGTGCCATCGCCTTCTCCGTTCCATCTGTTGAACAAAGCTTTTTACTGTGTTAGTCACTCAATCATGTTCAACTCTTTGTGACCCATGGATTGTAGCCCACCAGGCTCATCTGTCCATGGGATTCTCCAGGCAAAAATCCTAGAGTGGGTTGCCATTTCCTTCTACAAAAGTGTTAGTCGCTCAGTCGTCTCTGACTCTTTGCAATTATACCAGAGTCACTGGAGGGAAAATGGAGGCTCTGACTCAGAAATATTCTTGTTTTCCATCAAAAGTGAAGCAGAGATGGAAGTTCTTTTGGTTCAGGGAGGAAGGAATGAGAGGAGACTCATGAAAGAGATCAAGTAATCTGGTATAAGGATCTTGGTGGCTAAAGCTGTAGGAGAAAAAGATGAAAGAATGACAGAAATTCCAAGAAGGCTGAAGGAGGAGCTATGTTTGGAATTCTTAGGGAGAATTCCCCTCAACAAAGGGCCTGATAAGGATGCAGGAGCAGCCACATGGTGTGTTAAGGAAGAGGCAAGACCAGAGGTAGCACCCCTGCTTTCTGCTTCCTGGCAGTATGGAAGAAACCCAAAGTTCTGCGTGCTTCCAGGATACAGGAGGAAGTGGTGAGGAATTGAGATGGTGGGCTTCCCTTGGGCTCAATGTAAGCAGAAAAAAAAAAAAAAAAGAGTTCCTGTGGTGGTAGACATCTAATAGTTAGAAAATTTGGCCTAAATACAAGGATCTGAAGGGCTAGGAGGAACCAGAGTGAAGTTAAGTTAGCACACAGTCACCAGAGAACTATGATTTAAAAAAAAAAAAAAAAAAAAAAGGTCATGGATTTTACCAGCCCTGAATGTGAGTGCCTGATGCTTGTCAGATGCAAAGTGTTTGGGCAGGAAAATGACCATCACTACAGAGGACTCATGAGTCCAGAGCATGGCACAAGCACCCTTGTATAAGGCTGTAGTTCACTTCAGTTCAGTTCAGTTCAGTCGCTCAGTCATGTCCGACTATTTGCGACCCCATGAATCGCAGCACGCCAGGCTTCCCTGTCCATTGCCACCTCCTGGAGTTCACTCAGACTCACGTCCATCGAGTCCGTGATGCCATCCAGCCATCTCATCCTCTGTCGTCCCCTTCTCCTCCTGCCCCCAATCCCTCCCAGCATCAGAGTCCTTTCCAATGAGTCAACTCTTCGCATGAGGTGGCCAAAATACTGGAGTTTCAGCTTTAGCATCATCCCTTCCAAAGAACACCCAGGGCTGATCTCCTTTAGAATGGACTGGTTGGCAGTAGACCTTTCCCAAACTCCCTGAGGACCTAAAGAAATCTTTAGCAAAATAAAAACCAATCCCGGTAAGGAGGCTGAACTTTGAATTTGATGAAACATTTATGAATTCATCAAAACAATATCAAGCTAACTGGAAAGTTATTTTTAAGTGGAAGAGAATGAAATTACTTTAGATAATACGATTTGCCACCATCTCTGCCCTCTCCTTCTCTCTCTCTCTCACACACACACTCACAAAATTCATCTAGGATATGAGGGATTAGGAATACAATAAGAGGCACAACATAATCATTTTAAAAGCTTTCTCTCTCTCTCTCTTTTTTTTTTTTTTACACTTGAACGTAGCGTGCAATTGTGAAACCTTCACTACACAGTCAATCAGATGCCTCCATCACTTGACTTCTCTAAACCTTCATTATAATAGTGAGTAGGTGACACTCTAAGAGGAGGAAAACACTGTTCTCCCAGAAATGTCCTTAGAAAAGTGTACTATAGACCACCCTTTGGGAGATCTGGATCATGTCTTAATGTTAATAGCTACCATTCACTAAATATATGCAACTCATTGTGGAATTGCCTACCCATAATCTTCATGAATCCTCAGTGAGGTGACCTAGTGTTCTGTGCATTACAGGTGAGAAAACTGAGTCTCAGCGAGGCTAATTCTTTGTCAAGATCATACATCTAAGAAGTAGTAAAACTGGTATTCAAGTCCACATCTGTTTGGTCTCAAACCCACTGTGTAAATCAATATAAAACCAAGTGCTAAATAGAATAACCACAAATTACCAACAAACCAACAAAACCAGACTAGAAGCACTCTGTGATGAGAGCCCAAAACTCCTCCGTCCTTAAAACAAAGAAAATAGTTGAGAAATACAATACTGCAGAGTTCTGAACAGAAGCATTTACCACTACATTTTGGGTCATCTGCAGACAGATTATTTGCATTTAATTTTATGTATCCAATTTTTCTCACACAATTGTCAAATATTATCTCTAGATCTAAATTAATTAAAGTTGGCCAAAGGGGACAAAGACAAGGAAACATATTTTGTAAGAACATATTAGATGCTGTTATCACAGAGCTGCTCTTAATCATTGCAGAAGTCGCAGAGGGCACCACTGAGCTAATTTTTACTGTGTATTTTTCTTTAGTAGTTCACATTCATATTATCTCTGGCATCTCACGTTATTTCAGTTCCTGCATTCTAAAACTGGCACGTATATAACTACACAGTTATCCAGCTCTCTCCTTTCCTTACATGGTGATATTTTAGGTAGCCAAGGTGGCATTCACTATTTTTAAGCTGTTGCCTTTGATTCACTCTCCATAGCATCTTGACACCTGAATCCCCACCCTATTAAATGATTCAGGCAAAAACCAAATGCAATTGACTAATAATCAAATGTAGTGGTTTCTTTTCAATTCTATCCTATTTGGCTTATTTGCAAAAGTCGATGTTAGTGTAACCCCCTCATCATTTATAGAAACCTCTCTTTCCTTCCTAAATTTCTATGATGTCACTGTCTCCTGCCTCTCACACCGCCGACAGCTCCTTATCGTTTTTGTCAAGTCTTCCTTTCACTTTCTCTAAAGTGATTTGCAATGTCTGTCTCTACCTACCTGAAACCAAACTTGTAAATACCAATCTTTCCCAACTCTGAACCAATGGAATCTCCTTCTAATCACTGACTAAACATCTGCATCTGGATATATTACAGGTAAGTCGACGTTAATATATTCAAAGTCTGCTTCGTTTGCCACCAGCTCAAATCTAATGTTTCTCCTTCAACCAGTTTTGTTTTACCAGTCTTGTGAGCCAGCTAAAGACCTCACACCAGACAATCTAAGTGTTGCTTCAGGCCACTCCCTGGCTGCTTATACTTACTGTCCACTCACCACTAAGGCTAGCAAATCCACCGTCCAAGCCTCTTCCCTGGGCCAGGTAAGAATCACCTCTCAACTGTGCTGCCTCGACTCTTTACAACCGTGCCTCTGCCTCTCATCTTTGCCCCCTAAAATGTCCTCCAAAGTACTGACAAGACTGTCGTTCTGAAACACAAATACTTTCACAACACTCAAAAAACAATTTTTGGTTCTGGGAAATGGATAGCTTCCTGCTACCTCATTTTTTTTTTTTTTTTGTATTAAATCCACGTGGCACATGCTATTTTTAATACACTGGCTTCAGGCCACTTTTACAAATGCACTTTTCTTCTCCTCAAAACCCTCCTTTCTCCATATACTATAATTCTCCTTGTTGCCTATAACACACTGTGTAATTTCAAAACTCCAGACTTTGCTCATTTTGCTTCCTTTATTATTCAGCATTGTTAAGACCCATTTCAAATGTCACTTACTTTCTGCTACGCCCCAGGATCCTGGAACAAAATCGATTGCTCACCTTTTCTCTTTATGAACGTGTATAATGTCATCACGTTGCACAAGCACAAATTGTCGTATGTAATTTTTTTTTTTAAAAGTCTTCACTTTTGACTTTTGTAGCTCAATATTTATTAGGCCCCATAACTGACTGCTTCACTCTTAGGTCCTAATAATTTCTCCTGCTTCTTTACTTTGCAAGCATAGCCTCAATTGAGAAGTTAGAATGTCAAGCGCCAAAAACATTAATCTCCAAAAATAACCCTGGCTACTTGGGAGTGGCAGAAGATGCCATGCTTTTCTTTTTATCAATTATTTGAGAGAGGAAGAAGAAGAAAACAGGGCAGAGGTGTTTTCTTCTAGAGCTTACCCTTTCATGAGATGTCTTGGTGGTCTTCAACCTTGGCCAGTGTTGATAGTGACTGTCTTGGGTATGTTTACCGAAATTTGGAGGCTCCCCTGCTAAGGCATGTTGCATACAATTTCCCACATGCCTTCAACTACTCACGTCCCCCAGAGTCCTGTTTTTAGCGGTCCACATTGACTCTCACTGGACATAATGAGACACTCTCATCTCTGACATAGTGTTCTGGAGTAAGCCACACAATAGCCCCAGGCTGGCACTCTCTCCTGCAGAGTATGCATCTGGTTCCCAGAAAACGCTCGTCCCTATTTGAACTGCCAACAGAGGGGAATTAAGTTGCTTCCCAGAAGTAGCAGCAACTTGCCTTCTTCTTCTCTATAAGTAGGGCAGTGTGCCAGCTTATGGTGCCTGCCCTCCATACACCTTCTCAGAATTCAATCCCCTTTCCAGGCTCCCACACATTTCAAGTCCTTGTGAGATTCCTGTGAAATCCCTGTCTCTAGTATTGAAGTGAAGGAAGTAGAATCCTCATCCATCTATGCATTCTCCCACCCACCCTGGTGGGAACCAGGTAAATCAGTACCACATCAGTTCTTGCCAAGAAATTTTATCATAAACTATTATTTCCAGGTCCATTCTTTCAATCTTTTAGAGCTTAGGTGTGTTTTAAGATTCACTGTTCAAGGTGACCATGAGTCAGTTACCAGTCCCTTATTACATAATCTGGCCTTTTAATCTGGTATAATTCACTTTACAAGAAACATCTTTAGTGCTTTGGTTTCTTGGTTAAGACTTTAATTTCAATATCCTATTACACACAAATTTGCATACATGCATATAAAATAGCTGGGAGTATGAAAATGCTTATTCTAAGTAATCTTAAATTTGGGTCAACCTCACTTCCTAGAATTGATAAGAAATCCAATATCAACTAACCATTTACGGCACGAAGATTATGTGGATTTTTGCCCCTGTACTATGGAAGTTTAAAACTTTGGAAATGGCATTCAGTAAGGAGGAGTGAGTTCCTGATAAACTGATCCACCCCAAAATGATACCTATGAAAACTGAATTAACTTAAAATCAAAACAAGAAAACAAAGCCCCAAGGTGTCTACTTTGAGGGCTCTAGAGACTAAATAAAAGCTGATACTATTTAGAGGAGAGTCAAAATTTAAAGACAGTATCTAATGGGAGCTGAGTCCCTCCTGTATTTTTTTTTCCTATGCTTCCTTTTGCTGGCTTTCTGTCTTTTCCTTTTTTCATTTCTCTCTTTCTATTTCCTTTTTATTTCTTTCCCTATTTCTTTCTTTCCTTCCTTCCCTCTTTTCTGCTTCTCCTCCCTCTGTCCTAACTTTCCTCCCTCCTTTCTTCTTTCTCTCTCTCTTAATTTTTACTTCAAGGGGTAGCCATAGTTGCAATTATCACAATTGCTCCAGGCAGCTAAACCTTTGGTAGAAAATCCACTAGTTTTCTTATTCAGTGGAGAAAACCCTGGTACTACAAGGTCAAGCAAAATAGATAAATAAAGGGAAAAGAAAATGAAAGAGCAAAAGAGAGTATAGTTATGGAATTCCTAATTCTATACATAAACTCTGTGAAAGTCTGTGACTGACTTCTAAACCATGTGTATGAAAATCAAACTGAAAACAATTTGCACTTTAGCTCAAAGAACAGAATTGGTATTTGGGTTATTCAACACAGGTGATCAGTTGGATCTAAATCTAACAAGTAATTGCCTGCTTAAAAAACTCAACAACCTCTGGAGAAACAAAAGAGAATCCAGAACCCTACCAACAAAATATTCAGAATGTCCCAGATAGAATCCAAAGTTAGTTGACATATAACAAACAAGAAGAAAGACTTGTAGCAGATACCAATCTTGAGATGATACAGATACTGGACATATTAGATAAGTTCATTAAAATGTCTCTTTTAAGTATGCACACTGAAATAAAATACACAGACAAAACACTTGAAAGGATTGTAAATGAAACAGATAATAAAAGAAATAAAAAACTGGACATTTAAGACTTGTAATATAACACCTGAAATAAATTTTTCCACACATGGGTTTAGTAAGTGTAGCAATGAAAAGGAAGGAATCAGTGAATACAAAGATGGATAGATATAAATCATACAATCTAAAGACAAGAAGAAAAAATATCAAAGATCATCTAAATAGAGTCTGGGAATCCTGGGGGACATTTCAAAGGGTCTAGAAGATAGGGAGAGAGAAGAGGGAGAAAAATATTTTAAAATGAAAGGAAAAACTTCCCAAATTTGTTCAAAAACAAGTATATAGATTCAGGCAGCCCAGTGAAGATGATATATTTGAAGAGAACCACACCTAGGCACATCGTAATCAAATTGTTAAAAATCAATATAAAGAGAAAAAGTTTGAAAGCAACCAGTGACTATCAACACTTTACATACAGGGAAATAAAAATGTGAGTGACTACAAACTTCTGATTAGAAACAAAAAAGGTCAAAAGGTGGTAGAACAACATTTTTCAAAGACTAAGAAAAAAGATATCTGTCAACCCAAAATGCTATAAGCAGCAGATATCTTATTAAAGGAAGAGAAAATCAAAATCCTTCCAGATAAAGGAAAAATAGAGTAATTCATTGTCATCAGATTTTGTAGCACAAGAAATGTTCAAAGGAAGTTTTGCAGCATGAAGAGAAATGCTATCAGAGGGAAACTAGATTCTTCAAGAATAAATGAAAAGCATTTGAATATAAAAGATTAATTTTTTCTCTTAGCTTCTTTACAAAAAAAATATGCTACAAAAATATGCAAAATATAAATTATCTTAATTACATAAGTAGATGCAATATATATGACAACTATTACAGGAAGGAGGTGAAAAGATTAAAGCACCTACATGGTTGCAGAGCTTCTATATTTTACAAGAAAAGTATTAGTCACTTAGTCATGTCCAACTCTTTGCCACTCCATAGACTATAGCCCACCAGGCTCTCTGTCCATGGAATTCTCCAGGCAGGGGGACTGGAATGGGCTGCCATTACCTTCTATAGGGGATCTTCCTGACTGACCCAGGGACTGAACCCAGGTTTCCTGCACTGCAGGCATGTTCTTTACTGCTGAGCCACCAGGGAAGCCCATTGTAGTACCATATAAATTCAAGGTAGAATTTGAAAAATTAAGAATGTATGTGTGATCTCCATAGCAACCACTAAAAAATAATGCACAAAGGTATAGTCACCTGTTAAAATGAGAAATCTGCAAGATGTCCAGACAAGAGGCCCATCCCTCCCTTCCTAATTCCACCCAGGTTCAACTTAAGTAGACTTTCCCTTTCAATGAATGCATGCAGGAAGCTTATTATGAAAACAAAATGTTCTCTGAGAGGGGTGGCCAGGCTCAGATAATTGTTTCTGCTGTCCCAGCTACTTCGTGTACAGTTTCATTGTGACCCTTTCTGTAATCTGTCAGATACTGCTGCACTGCTAGTCCGAAGAGTTAGAAGAAAAGGTAGTAAATTATAGATGAGATGCCCCTAAGTCCCTTGGCTTCAAGGAGATCCAACCAGTCCATCCTAAAGGAGATCAGTCCTGAGTATTCATTGGAAGGACTGATGTTGAAGCTGAAACTCCAATACTCTGGCCACCTGATGCGAAGAGCTGACTCATTTGAAGAGACCCTGATGCTGGGAAAGATTGAGGGCAGGAGGAGAAGGGAAGACAGAGGATGAGATGGTTGGATGGCATCACCGACCCAATGGACATAGGTTTGGGTGGACTCTGGGAGTTGGTGATGGACAGGGAGGCCTGACATGCTGCGGTTCATGGGGTCGCAAAGAGTCGGACACAACTGAGCGACTGAACTGTACTGAACTGAACTGAAAGGAGGAAATGGCAACTCACTCACTCCAGTATACCTGCCAGGAAAATCCCATGGACAGAGGAGCCTGATGGGCTACAGTCCATGGGGTCACAAAGAGTTGGACATGACTGAGCACATAGAGATTAGATGATGTGAAACACATGTAGGATATAAACACTAAGCTGTCCTGTCATAGAGCGAAGGGAATGCTCTGAGGGCTGTTCTACTATGATTTTATTTATTATATGTTGCAAATCTAAAAGTATATATTTGCTTTATTGCTTTTGTAAGGCTTAATTTTTTTTTGCAGTAAGTCTTTCAGCAAAAGAAAACAAGATAATTTGAGCACGTTTCATTTTAAAACAGGACTGAAATTCCATTTCTTACAAAAGTTGATGACAAGCCTATAACTTAATTTTTTATCAAGATTTACTTTATACTATGGGCCTGCAGAACTTTTTCTTGCTGCATGGAAACAAAAAGTCAAAAATTGCTAGAGAAGTGTTATTAGAATCTGCTGGTAACTTTGTGCTTTGACTGGACTGCACTGTCTAGGACATCCAATGTCGAATTAAATAAAAGTGATGAGGTCTCTGTTTCATTCTTCTTTAAGATATGAAGAAAACTCAATATTTCAAAAATAAATATGATGATTACTATAAAGATTTTAGAAGTACTTATCTGAGTTTGCTATTTAATTTTTAAACATAAATGGGTAAAGAATTCACCTAATGCTTTCTCTACATATGTCACAGTGATCATGCTTTTTTTTTTTCCTCCCTTTTTTTTTTTTAATAATATGTCAATAACATTTTTGATTTTCAAATGCTAGGTCAGTATTACAGATCCAGAGAAAACTTACCAGGTCATTTTATTATCTTTTTAATACATCATTGAATTTGACTTACTAATATTATATTTAGGATTTTTTGCATCAGACTATGGTATAGGTGAAAAAGTTGGCTTAAAGCTCAACATTAAGAAAACAAAGATCATGGCATCTGCTCCCATCACTTCATGGGAAATAGATGAGGAAACAGTGGAAACAGTGTCAGACTTTATTTTGGGGGGCTCAAAATTCACTGCAGATGGTGACTGCAGCCATGAAATTAAAAGACGCTTACGCCTTGGAAGAAAAGTTATGACCAACCTAGATAGCATATTCAAAAGCAGAGACATTACTTTGCCGACTAAGGTCCATCTAGTCAAGGCTATGGTTTTCCAGTGGTCATGTATGGATGTGAGAGTTGGACTGTGAAGAAGGCTGAGAGCCGAAGAATTGATGCTTTTGCACTGTGATGTTGGAGAAGACTCTTGAGAGTCCCTTGGACTGCAAGGAGATCCAACCAGTCCATTCTGAAGGAGATCAGCCCTGGGATTTCTTTGGAAGCAATGATGCTAAAGCTGAAACTCCAGTACTTTAGCCACCTCATGCGAAGAGTTGACTCATTGGAAAAGACTCTGATGCTGGGAGGGATTGGGGGCAGGAGGAGAAGGGGACGACAGAGGATGAGATGGCTGGATGATATCACTGACTTGATGGATGTGAGTCTGAGTGAACTCTGGGAGTTGGTGATGGACAGGGAGGCCTGGCATGCTGCGATTCATGGGGTTGCAAAGCGTCGGACACGACTGAGTGACTGAACTGAACTGAACTGATGGTATAGGTATCCAACATAATAAAACCAATGTCTACTAATATAGAGATATTTTAAATGACGTTATAAAGAGCCTCTTGATGAAAGTGAAAGAAGAGAGTGAAAAAGTTGACTTAAAGCTCAACATTCAGAAAACTGAGATCATGGCATCCGCTCCCCTCACTTCATGGCAAATAGATGGAGAAACAGTGGAAACAGTTGCTGACTTTATTTTTCTGGGCTCCAAAATCACTGCAGATGGTGACTGTAGCCATGAAATTAAAAGATGGTACTCCCTGGAAGGAAAGTTATGACCAACCTAGACAGCATATTAAAAAGCAGAGACATTACTTTGTAAACAAAGGTCCGTCTCATCAAGGCTATGGTTTTTTCCAGTAGTCATGTGTGGATGTGAGAGTTGGACTATAAAGAAAGCTGAGTGCCTAAGAATTGATGCTTTTGAACTATGGTGTTGGAGAAGACTCTTGAGAGTCCCTGGGACTTCAAGGAGATCCAACTAGTCCATCCTAAAAGAGATCAGTCCTGGGTGTTCTTTGGAAGGACTGATGTTTAAGCTGAAACTCCAGTACTTTGGCCATCTGATGCGAAGACTTGACTCACTTGAAAAGACCCTGATCCTGGGAAAGATTTAGGGCAGGAGGAGAAGGGGATGACAGAGGATGAGATGGTTAGATGTCATTACCGACTCAATGGACATGAGTTTGGGTAAACTCCGGGGGTTGATGATGGACAGGGAAGCCTGGCATGCTGTGGTTCATGGGGTTGCAAAGAGTTGGACACGACTGAGCAACTGAACTGGATTGAACTGAACTGAATTTACCATTTAGACACCCTCTCTTTCAAAACTGTCTCATTAACAATGATAAATTATATAGCACATAATAAAATGTCATAGCATAATAGAAGAAGAGCACAGCCACATGACTCAGAGGTATAGGAAAGTTCTGAGAAGGATAAGGAAAATATTGGTTGAGGATAAAATGTCAAAAATATTTTGGCATCATCAGTGAAATAGAATAAGACATGTCCTCAGTGAAACAAGAGTGGAAAACCTTAAGCCACTGAAAGATAGAGATGAAAATTCAATAGAGTACGATAAGAAATAAAGAAGATAAGCTTTACAGAGAGAGATGATCACAGAAGGACTTAAAGGCATCTAAACAACTAAAAGCAGAATTAAAATTGATGTTAGAGCATAAAAAAAAAGAGCAGATCTGAAATGGTTAAACACAAAATCAGTAAGACTTTTAGTTCAAATGGCAATTTAAAACCACACCTTTACTAGAGACAAGGATTGAGAAGATGCAAGAAAGGTTTAACAAGGACCTAGAAGAAATAAAAAAGAGTCAAAATATAATGAATAACGCAATAAATAAGATCAGAAACACTCTGGAGGCAACAAATAGTAGAATAACGGAGGCAGAAGATAGGATTAGTGAAATAGAAGATAGAATGGTAGAAATAAATGAATTAGAGAGGAAACAAGAAAAACGAATTAAAAGAAATGAGGACAATCTCAGAGACCTCCAGGACAATATGAAACGCTTCAACATTCGAATTATAGGTGTCCCAGAAGAAGAAGACAGAAAGAAAGATCATGAGAAAATCCTTGAGGAGATAATAGTTGAAAACTTCCCTAAAATGGGGAAGGAAATAATCACCCAAGTCCAAGAAACACAGAGAGTTCCAAATAGGATAAACCCAAGGAGAAACACCCCAAGACACATATTAATCAAATTAACAAAGATCAAACACAAAGAACAAATATTAAAAGCAGCAAGGGAAAAACAACAAATAACACACAAGACGATTCCCATAAGGATAACAGCTGATCTTTCAATAGAAACTCTTTAGGCCAGGAGGGAATGGCAAGACATACTTAAAGTGATGAAAGACAATAACCTACAGCCCAGATTACTGTACCCAGCAAGGATCTCATTCAAATACGAAGGAGAAATCAAAAGCTTTGCAGACAAGCAAAAGCTGAGAGAATTCAGCACCACCAAACCAGCTCTCCAACAAATTCTAAAGGATATTCTCTAGACAGGAAACACGAAAGGGTGTATAAACCTGAACCCAAAACAATAAAGTAAATGGTAACAGGATCATACTTATCAATAACTACCTTAAACGTAAATGGGTTGAACGCCCCAACCAAAAGGCAAAGACTGGCCGAATGGATTCCAAAACAAGACCCCTCTATATGCTGCTTACAAGAGACCCACCTCAAAACAAGGGACACATACAGACTGAAAGTGAAGGGCTGGAAAAAGATATTCCATGCAAATAGAGACCAAAAGAAAGCAGGAGTGGCAATACTCATATCCGATAAAATAGACTTTAAAACAAAGGCTGTGAAAAGAGACAGAGAAGGCCACTACATAATGATCAAAGGATCAATCCAAGAAGAAGATATAACAATTATAAATATATATGCACCCAATATAGGAGCACCGCAATATGTAAGACAAATGCTAACAAGTATGAAAGGGGAAATCAACAATAACACAATAATAGTGGGAGACTTTAATACCCCACTCACACCTATGGACAGATCAACTAAACAGAAAATTAACAAAGAAATGCAAACTTTAAATGATACATTAGATCAGTTAGACCTAATTGATATCTATAGGACATTTCACCCCAAAACAATGAATTTCACCTTTTTTTCAAGTGCTCATGGAACCTTCTCCAGGATAGATCACATCCTGGGCCATAAATCTAAACTTGATACATTCAAAAAAATCGAAATCATTCCAAGCATCTTTTCTGACCATAATGCATTAAGATTAGATCTCAATTACAGGAGAAAAACTATTAAAAATGCCAACATATGGAGGTTGAACAACACACTTCTGAATAACCAACAAATCACAGAAGAAATCAAAAGAGAAATCAAAATATGCATAGAAACTAATGAAAATGAAAACACAACAACCCAAAACCTGTGGGACACTATAAAAGCAGTGCTAAGAGGAAAGTTCATAGCAATACAGGCATACCTCAAGAAACAAGAAAAAGTCAAATAAATAACCTAACTCTACAACTAAAGCAACTAGAAAAGGAAGAATTGGAGAACCCCAGAGTTAGTAGAAGGAAAGAAATCTTAAAAATTAGGGCAGAAATAAATGCAAAAGAAACAAAAGAGACCATAGCAAAAATCAACAAAGCTAAAAGCTGGTTCTTTGAAAGGATAAATAAAATTGACAAACCATTAGCCAGACTCATCAAGAAGCAAAGAGAGAAAAATCAAATCAATAAAATTAGAAATGAAAATGGAGAGATCACAACAGACAACACAGAAATCCAAAGGATCATAAGAGACTACTATCAGCAGTTGTATGCCAATAAAATGGACAACATGGAAGAAATGGACAAATTCTTAGAAAAGTACAATTTTCCAAAACTGAACCAGGAAGAAATAGAAAATCTTAACAGACCCATCACAAGCATGGAAATTGAAACTGTAATCAGAAATCTTCCAGCAAACAAAAGCCCAGGTCCAGACAGCTTCACAGCTGAATTCTACCAAAAATTTCGAGAAGAGCTAACACCTATCCTACTCAAACTCTTCCAGAAAATTGCAGAGGAAGGGAAACTTCCAAACTCATTCTATGAGGCCACCATCACCCTAATACCAAAACCTGACAAAGATGTCACAAAAAAGAAAACTACAGGCCAATATCACTGATGAACATAGATGCAAAAATCCTCAACAAAATTCTAGCAATCAGAATCCAACAACACATTAAAAAGATCATACACCATGACCAAGTGGGTTTTATCCCAGGGATGCAAGGATTCTTCAATATCCTCAAATCAATCAATGTAATTCACCACATTAACAAATTGAAAAATAAAAACCATATGATTATCTCAATAGATGCAGAGAAGGCCTTTGACAAAATTCAACATCCATTTATGATAAAAACTCTCCAGAAAGCAGGAATAGAAGGAACATACCTCAACATAATAAAAGCTATATATGACAAACCCACAGCAAACATTATCCTCAATGGTGAAAAATTGAAAGCATTTCCCCTAAAGTCAGGAACAAGACAAGGGTGTCCACTTTCACCGCTACTATTCAACATAGTTCTGGAAGTTTTGGCCACAGCAATCAGAGCAGAAAAAGAAATAAAAGGAATCCAAATTGGAAAAGAAGAAGTAAAACTCTCACTGTTTGCAGATGACATGATCCTCTACATGGAAAACACTAAAGACTCCACCAGAAAATTACTGGAGCTCATCAATGAATATAGTAAAGTTGCAGGATATAAAATCAACACACAGAGATCCCTTGCATTCCTATACACGAATAATGAGAAAGTAGAAAAAGAAATTAAGGAAACAATTCCATTCACCATTGCAACGAAGAGAATAAAATACTTAGGAATATGTCTACCTAAAGAAACTAAAGACCTATATATAGAAAACTATAAAACACTGATGAAAGAAATCAAAGAGGACACTAATAGATGGAGAAATATACCATGTTCATGGATCAGAAGAATCAATATAGTGAAAATGAGTATACTACCCAAAGCAATTTACAAATTCAATGCAATCCCTATCAAGCTACCAGCCGTATTTTTCACAGAACTAGAACAAAGAATTTCAAGATTTGTATGGAAATACAAAAACCTCGAATTGCCAAAGCAATCTTGAGAAAGAAGAATGGAACTGGAGGAATCAACTTGCCGGACTTCAGGCTCTACTACAAAGCCACAGTCATCAAAACAGTATGGTACTGGCACAAAGACAGACATATAGATCAATGGAACAAAATAGAAAGCCCAGAGATAAATCCACACACATATGGACACCTTATCTTTGACAAAGGAGGCAAGAATATACAATGGAGTAAAGACAATCTCTTTAACAAGTGGTGCTGGGAAAACTGGTCAACCACTTGTAAAAGAATGAAACTAGATCACTTTCTAACACCGCACACAAAAATAAACTCAAAATGGGTTAAAGATCTAAATGTAAGACCAGAAACTATAAAACTCCTAGAGGAGAACATAGGCAAAACACTCTCAGACATAAATCACAGCAGGATCCTCTATGATCCACCTCCCAGAATTCTGGAAATAAAAGCAAAAATAAACAAATGGGATCTAATTAAAATTAAAAGCTTCTGCACAACAAAGGAAAATATAAGCAAGGTGAAAAGACAGCCTTCTGAATGGGAGAAAATAATAGCAAATGAAGCAACTGACAAACAACTAATCTCAAAAATATACAAGCAACTTATGCAGCTCAACTCCAGAAAAATAAACGACCCAATCAAAAAATGGGCCAAAGAACTAAATAGACATTTCTCCAAAGAAGACATACGGATGGCTAACAAACACATGAAAAGATGCTCAACATCACTCATTATTAGAGAAATGCAAATCAAAACCACAATGAGGTACCACTTCACACCAGTCAGAATGGCTGCGATCCAAAAATCTGCAAGCAATAAATGCTGGAGAGGGTGTGGAGAAAAGGGAACCCTCCTACACTGTTGGTGGGAATGCAAACTAGTACAGCCACTATGGAGAACAGTGTGGAGATTCCTTAAAAATTGCAAATAGAACTACCTTATGACCCAGCAATCCCACTTCTGGGCATACATACCGAGGAAACCAGAATTGAAAGAGACACATGTACCCCAATGTTCACCGCAGCACTGTTTATAATAGCCAGGACATGGAAACAACCTAGATGTCCATCAGCAGATGAATGGATAGGAAAGCTATGGTACATATACACAATGGAGCATTACTCAGCAGTTAAAAAGAATTCATTTGAATCAGTTCTGATGAGATGGATGAAACTGGAGCCGATTTTACAGAGTGAAGTAAGCCAGAAAGAAAAACACCAATACAGTATACTAATACATATATATGGAATTTAGAAAGATGGCAATGACGACCCTGTATGCAAGACAGGAAAAAAGACACAGATGTGTATAATGGACTTTTGGACTCAGAGGGAGAGGGAGAGGGTGGGATTATTTGGGAGAATGGCATTCTAACATGTATACTATCATGTAAAGAATTGAATCGCCAGTCTATGTCTGACGCAGGATACAGCATGCTTGGGGCTGGTGCATGGGGATGACCCAGAGAGATGTTATGGGGAGGGAGGTGGGAGGGGGGTTCATGTTTGGGAACGCATGTAAGAATTAAAGATTTTAAAATTTAAAAAATAAAAAACTAAAATTAAAAATAAATAAATAAATAAATAATAATAAAAGATTAAAAAAATAAAATTAAATTAAATTAAAAAAAAAGAAAAAAAAAACAAACAAAAAATAAAACCACACCTTTAACTTGCTCCTCTAACTCCACTGAAACAAATAATGAAATATAAATTGGCAAAAACACATATCACCACTTTCATCTAAGGGGACAAGGCACCCAAAGGCAAAGGAAAAACTCAAAGACTGTGAATTACAGCATAAAAGCTCTGGATAAAATGAAGGGGCAACAGTCTCCTACAGGGCTGCCTATGCTTAGGAGTGTGTGGACAGCCTCTCACAAATACCCAATATCAAGTTCAGATTTCAAGAAGCAGGACCTGAAGGCAACCTTTGGCCACTGCAAATCTGGCTCAGTTCAAACACAGCCCCACAAAGGTGGCAACCAGCGTGGCAGACCTGTCTGTGAACAATGTTCTAAAGAAGGGAGAAGATCCTCTTCTAACTGATCGAAGGGAGGGTGGACCTTCTTAAAAACCCATATACTTATCAGATAACTTTAGTTCAGTTCAGTTCAGTCACTCAGTCGTGTCCAATTCTTTGCGACCCCATGAATCGCAGCACGCCAGGCCTCCCTGTCCATCACCAACTCCCAGAGTTCACTCAGACTCATGTCCATCGAGTCCGTGATGCCATCCAGCCATCTCATCTTCTGTCATCCCCTTCTCCTCCTGCCCCCAATCCCTCTCAGCATCAAGTCTTTTCCAATGAGTCAACTCTTCACATGAGGTGGCCAAAGCACTGGAGTTCAGCTTAAACATCAGTCCTTCCAAAGAAATCCCAGGACTGGTCTCCTTTAGAATGGACTGGTTGGATCTCCTTGCAGTCCAAGGGACTCTCAAGAGTCTTCTCCAACACCACAGCTCAAAAGCATCAATTCTTCAGCGCTCAGTTTTCTTCACAGTCCAACTCTAACATCCATACATGACCACTGGAAAAACCATAGCCTTGACTAGACGGACCTTAGTCGGCAAAGTAATGTCTCTGCTTTTGAATATGCTATCTAGGTTGGTCATAACTTTTCTTGCAAGGAGTAAGCGTCTTTTTATTTCATGGCTGCAGTCACCATCTACAGTGATTTTGGAGCCCCCCAAAATAAAGTCTGACACTGTTTCCACTGTTTCCCCATCTATTTCCCATGAAGTGATGGGACCGGATGCCATGATCTTCGTTTTCTGAATGTTGAGCTTTAAGCCAACTTTTTCACTCTCCTCTTTCACTTTCATCAAGAGGCTTTTTAGTTCCTCTTCACTTTCTGCCATAAGGGTGGTGTCATCTGCATATCTGAGGTTATTGATATTTCTCCCTGCAATCTGGATTCCAGCTTGTGTTTCTTCCAGTCCAGCATTTCTCATGATGTACTCTGCATGTAAGTTAAATAAGCAGGGTGACAATATACAGCCTTGACGTACACCTTTTCCTATTTGGAACCAGTCTGTTGTTAGAACCATGTCCAGTTCTAACTGTTGCTTCCTGACCTGCATACAGATTTCTCAAGAGGCAGGTCAGGTGGTCTGGTATTCCAAAACAGAGAGAGAAACAGAGACAGACAGAGAGAAGATAAGAAAAAGAAAAAGAAAGAAAGTGAGAGAAAAGAGCCTTTGTACCTTCAGAACATGCAAGTTCATTTTCCTTTTGTGCTTGGACCACCACACATTCATGCACAAAATAAAAGTCAGCAAATCCAAACATGTTCTTCTCACTCATCCAGCTCTAGAAATTGGAACAGTGCTCTTCATGGTCTCTAAACATGGCCATCTTGATTCCAATACTAAACAAACATGAAGCTCCCACTTTAATGAGAGCAAACAGAATATATATGTGTGTGTGTGTGTGTGTGTGTGTGTGTGTGTGTGAGTGTGTGTGTGTGTGTGTGTACGTATGATAAAAACACTGAGGAATAAGAATAAATGTTTCCTTCTAAGACAGATTATTTTAAGAAGAAAAAACTTCAAGAAATATTTTACTTCATATACTTACCAAGATCAGAGTTTAAAATGAACGTGTGAAAAGAAATAAATGAACAATGAGAAAATACTGTTTTCACCTGAAAATTAGATTATCAAAAAGTATAAAGTCAGTGAAAGGAATATCAGGTTAGAAACTGTGGAAGACAAGTAGTGTATTTAAAAAATCGAGTTTGTAAAATATTAAATGTATCCCAGCAGAAACGATGAGATAAATACAAGTTCAAGGATAGACTCTATGAACCCAAATTATTTATGCAGAGAGACACACATCTTTGAGTAAAGGACTATGGAATAGATGAATAAGCAATAAATAAATAAAAAGGAGAAGTTTTATTGAGTTGACAATTGATACTTCACACTGAAATTTTTTGAAAAGCAGAGACATTACTTTGCCAACAAAGGTCCGTCTAGTCAAGGCTGTGGTTTTTCCAGCGGTCATGCATGGATGTGAGAGTTGGACTGTGAAGAAAGCTGAGCCCCAAAGAATTGATGCTTTTGACCTTTGGTGCTGGAGAAGACTCTTGAGAGTCCCTTGGACTGCAAGGAGATCCAACCAGTCCATTCTAAAGGAAATCAACCCTGGGTGTTGTTTGGAAGGAATGATGTTGAAGCTGAAACTCCAGCACTTTGGCCACCTCATGCAAAGAGTTGACTCATTGGAAAAGACTCTGATGGTGGGAGGGATTGGGGTCAGGAGGAGAAGGGGACGACCGAGGATGAGATGGCTGGATGGCATAACCGACTCGATGGACCTGAGTCTGAGTGAACTCCGGGAGTTGGTGATGGACAGGGAGGCCTGGCATGCTGTGATTCATGGGGTCACAAAGAGTTGGACACAACTGAGTGACTGAACTGATCTGAACCCAGACTGCTAATGCTGAACTTTTCTGAAGCTTAAAAAAATATATATATAAAAGATAATATAAGACTGAATTCCCATTTAACAATTTACTGAGCATAAATATTTCTTTTTTCTCTCAAAATCTGATGAAAATGACAAAATTATTCTGATGTAAGGAAAAAAGGTAAATGCTAAAATTTGAGAATGCCTTCAAAAGCAAAGAAAAATGGAGTATTTCTGGATGATACTAAGCCAATGCAATAATATTGATTACCACACCTAATATATCTGAGGAACTGTGAAGTTTTTAAAACAGATAACATAACCTCTAAAAAATTAATTTTGACCAAATGAATCCTTCAGAAGTAAGTTCATGGAGAGCAAGAGCAAAGAAACCAGAACAGAGTGTGGGCTGTTTTGTTTTTGTTTTTGTTTTTTTTTCCCCCCACTGTGTAATTAATTAAAGGATTGCAAAATAGTTACTGCTGCCCCCTGCTTTCAGACCTGCTGTTACATTTTCCAGCTGGATAAAATCTGCAGGACTTCTTTTGTCACCATGGAAATTCAGCCAAGGGGTCTATAGGGAGGTGACTTCAAGCTTTTGTCCTTCTTATGGGGGACAGGGCCACTTACAAATTGTCCACGTAGATTCTTTCTGCACCTTTAAGGTAGAGCCCACTGTTTTTACCTTCCCATCCACTGTACAGAGTTGGTCTCAGCACTCATTGTTGTGGCAATAATTACTGTTACATGTGCCAAGGATACTTTCATGAACAGTTGTTGTTTTAGTCACTAAGTCATGTCCAACTCTTTTGCAGCCACGTGGACTATAGCCTGCCAGACTCCTCTGTCCATGAGATTTCCCAGGCAAGTATACTGGAGTGGGTTGCCATTTCCTTCTCCAGCAGATCTACCTGCCCCAGGGATCAAACCTGTGTGTCTTGCATCAGCAGGAGGGTTCTTTACCACTGAGCCACCAGGGAAGCGGTATTAATATATGGAAATTAGCAAGGAAGAAAATCATCACACATTGGAAGAAAAAAATAATTTTAAAAACTGAACAATCTTTTTTAAACGGAGAAATCAAAATGAACAAACAGGAAAACTAACACTAGCGGAATCAGAGTTAGCACTGAATACAGAAAGATTTTAACTGTCTAGTTCTCATATTTTCATAGAATGAAGGGATGCTCTGAAACATGGAAAGTAATTATGTGCTTCTTTAAGTTAAAAACATGATTACTAAGATTAAAAATTACAATAATAACATAAAGTTTGGATAGCAGAATTGTCATGGATAAAGACTACACTTGTAACTAGAAAATTAAGCTGAGAATTATACCAATGTACAGTTTAAAAAGTCAAAGCAATAAGAGTTAAAAGACATTAAGGAGAAGACGGAGGCTAGGTCTACTGTTACCAACATCCTTTAAAAATTCAGACTGACATGCAGCTTATCTCAGATGCTGGATTCTAGAAAGTAACAAGTAAGAACGAAGGATTTTGAAATAAGAAAAAAAAAAAGCAAACAAAAAAACCCCATCCCTATCAAAACTTTGATTCAATTATGAGGAAAAAATAGACATTTTAGACATCAATTGAAAAAAGCTATGTTTTACTTACACTTCCTTTTCCACAAAATGTATTCATTAACATATCCTTGAAAACTGAGAAATGAATCTAAGTATGTGGAGGATACCTAATGACACAAATAATAAATTTTAAATAGTTACAGGTAATAATGCTCTGGAACCCAATCCAGCTGTTAAAAATATGTTCCCTTTCCAAAGGACTTCCCTGGTGGCTCAGACGGTAAAGTGTCTGCCTACAATGCGGGAGACCCGGGTTCAGTCCCTGGGTCGGGAGGATCTCCTGGGGAAGGAAATGGCACCCCACTTCAGTATTCTTGCCTGGAAAATTGCATGGACAGAGGAGCCTGGTAGGCTACAGTTCATGGGGTCGCAAAGAGTCGGACCGGACTGAGTGACTTCACTTTCACTTTCTTTCTTTCCCTTCCCCCAAAGGAAGCGTCCAATAGGAAGAGAAGAATTCAAATCCTATGGAAAATAGTGTGTAGTTTACTCTGAAAACTAAAGATAGAATTACCACATGATCCAGCAATCCCACTCTTGGGCATACACTCAGACAGAACTGAAATTCAAAAAGATACACACACCCCTGTGTTCATAGCAGCACTCTTCACAAAAGCCGGAAGATGGAAGCAACCTAAATGTCCGAGGATGGATGAGCGGATAAAGAGATGTGGCGCAGATAACACACGCAGCGCAATGGAGTATCACTCGGTCATAAACAGAATGAGACCGTGGCATTTGCGGCAACATGGGTGCAACCAGAGACTATAATATAAGAGAAGTCAGTCAGAAAGAGACAGACAAATGCCATGCAATATCACTTCTATGTGGAATCGAAAGTAAGGCACAAACAAACCTATCAACCAAACAAGCAGACTCACAGTCGCAGAGAACAGACTTGTCGGTGCCAAGAGGGAGGGAAGGACTAGGAGTGTGGGGTCAGCAGGTGCAAACTATTGTATGTAAGATGGATAAACGATGTCCTATGGTATAGTACAGGGGAATATGTCCAATATCCTGTAAAGAACCATAATGGAAAAGAATATTTAAAAATAAGAATGTAAAAAAAAAAATGCCCATTTCAAAGCTTTGAGACCAAAGAATAAAACTGACAGAGTAGAAAATTCTAAAAAAAGAATTAAAATCCTGCTCGAATTTTTGTCTCTTCTATGGGATTCTGGAGAAGGCGATGGCATCCCACTCCAGTACTCTTGCCTGGAAGATCCCATGGACAGAGGAGCCTGGTAGGCTGCGGTCCATGGGGTCGCGAAGAGTCGGACACGACTGAGCGACTTCCCTTTCACTTTTCACTTTCATGCATTGAAGAAGGAAATGGCAACCCACTCCAGTATTCTTGCCTGGAGAATCCCAGGGACGGAGGAGCCTGGTGGGCTGCCGTCTATGGGGTCGCACAGAGTCGGACACGACTGAAGTGACTTAGCAGCAGCAGCAGCATGGGATTCTAGGTTTGGGCTATGGTTAACAATCCAGTTTTAATAATGCATTTCCTTAAAAGTTAGTGTAATAACTAGTAAAACAGATTTGTGAAGTAGAAAGTCCAATCCATGAGAACAACAGCAAAAGATCAATCTAACAAAACTCAGGGTAAAGGAAAAAAAAATCCATTGTAACTTAATGAAACAAAGCTTAATAAAGAGAAAACATAAACTGTGTCTAGAAACACAGTTGTTGATTATATTTTATGAAAACACTCTCATTTAAAACCTGGAAACATCAGATAAAATGAAATAAAGATTATTTTGCTTGCCTAGCTGAATTTTCAAGAGTGTGAGAGAAGTCGTAACAGTCTGACATCTAGTAATCGGGATCATAAGCTACAGCTGAAGACCTGGCCATCCTAAGGACATTTTCCAGCTATAAATTTGACTTTTAACAACCTCCAGATCTTTAGGAGAAAGGATTTTAGGTGCATAAATGTGGGATTTAGATTGAATCCATCATATACAGCCCTCAGAAGATTATACGGTCAGGTAAAGATACTTCTTTTCTTTTCTTTCTTTTTAATTTTTATTTTTACTTTATTTTACTTTACAATACTGTATTGGTTTTGCCATACATTGGCATGAATCCACCACGGGTGTACATGCGATCCCAAACATGAACCCCCTCCCACCTCCCTCCCCACAACATCCCTCTAAGAAAGATAACACAAAACCATGCTTTGACCAAAAGCAGAAAGTCATAATTGCAGTCTTGTAACTGAATACATAGATAAGGGGATTAAATTTATTTGAATCCTCCAGAAAGTTCCAATTCTGGATGTGAACTTTAAGAGATTCCAGGATCTTGACATCCTTTTCAGGAGAGAAAAGAAGCCAGCCTTCTCAACTTTGTCACAATAAATGTGTGTGTTAGTTGCTCAGTCATGTCTGACTCTTTGTGATCCCAGGGACTGTAGCCCACCAGGCTCCTCTGTCCATGGGAATTCTCCAGGCAAGAATACTGGAGTGGGTTGCCATTTCCTGCTCCAGGGAATCTTCCCAACCCAGAGAACGAACTCAGGTCTCCACGTTGCAGGCAGACATTTTACTTCCTGAGACCCCAGGGATGGCCCCAAATAAACACCCAGTGAAAGAAAATGAGCTCATGCATAGAGAAGTCATAAGCTAAAGTAAGCTGAAACAATGATCAACAGAATTAGATCCACAAGGAGTTTAGAAAGAGGAAAAATTAGATACACAACATGAAACTTTTACTTAAAATGTTTAAAGAAATAAAAGAGAATCTAAAATATGTAAAAGATGCTATTTATGAAGAACATGGTTATTTGAATAATGAACCAAATCAAACTTCTGCAATCAAAAATTATACTCATTTAAATTAAAAGCTCAGTCATTCGGTTAAAAAACAGAATAGACATAACTAGAAAGAGAAATAGTGAGATAAAAGATTGGTTTTAAGAAATAACCCAGAGGCAACATAGAAATGAAGCAAATGAAAGACAGATATGAGACAGCAGTGGATAGACTGCTAAGAACCAATATACATGCAACTGGGGTCCAGAAAAACTGACAGAATGAAGGAGAGACAATAAATGTTTAATTAAGTCCATAATTAATCAAATGCCTTGCTCTTCAAATCCTAGAAGTAAAACACATTCTAATCAGAAAAAATGAAAAACATACCTGAGTGCTGCTGTTACTGCTGCTGCTGCTGCTGCTAAGTTGCTTCAGTTGTGTCTGACTCTGTGCAACCCTATAGACAGCAGCCCACCAGGCTCCCCAGTCCCTGGGACTCTCCAGGCAAGAACCCTGGAGTGGGTTGCCATTTCCTTCTCCAATGCATAAAAGTGAAAGTGAAGTCGCTCAGTTGTGTCCGATTCTTCGTGACCCCATGGATAAACATTATACAAGTAAATTTCTTGTTCATGTAAAATCCAAAATGAGAACGTTGATTAGTAAGTGTCATCTATCATTCCTGCTCACATTCTCTTGGCTGGAAAATAGCCCATCACTCACAGCAAGCTGCGAGGAAGAATGGGGAATGCAGGGTAGCTTAGAACCCAGGAAAAGTAAGAAAAAGTATACTGATGAATGCACAGTGTTGTATCTGAAACATCATGCTCTTCTCATCATGAAATACTCATTTCATCCTTCCCCTGAGATAACCCACGTGCCTATCTGGTTCAAAGTCTGGTATTTCCAGATGATTCCCATTCCTCTCCATCAGGTTTGTTTGATGGCCCAGTGATCTGGGAATAAAAATATTTAATCTGCCTTCTCTAACCCACAGTGGTGGAAAAGGCAAAGAATGTCTATAATGAACACTTTCATCACAAAGGAGATGAATCCCTTGTTCACTTGTTTGCTGGACTAATGAAATATAACTGGGGAGGTACTGTGAAAATCAGTTCTTCATCTGAGGCGTAACTACTTGGAAAGCTTTTCATTCTTCTCTGGGGCCAGATCTGAAGTAGGTGAGGGCACACCTGTTCTAGCAGATATTAAGAGTTACTATAATACGATGTAGTAACTAAACTAGAGTATTAATACTATAGTAGTAGCAGTGCTAGAACTTCCCAGGTGCTCAGCGGTAACGAATCTGCCTGCTAGTGCAGGAGACACAGGTTCAATCCCTGGGTCGGGAAGATCCCCCGGAGAAGGAAATGGCAACCCACCCCAGTATTCTTGCCTGGGAATTTCCATGGACTGAGGAGCCTGGAGGGCTATCGTTCATGAGGTTTCAAAAGAGTTGGATAGGATGTAGAGATTAAACAACAACAGCAGTGTCAGAGGTTTGATAGTGGAAGTCGATGATGGAAGAAGTCCTTTAGATCACTTAACATGCTTCAGAGCCTCAAAAAGAAGACATCTGAGTTTTTTGTAACATAAAAGGTGTAAACATGCATAGCCATAGATGAAGAGGTCATTGAAATAGAACAGGACAGTCAGTGTATATACGCCAGCTTAGTGTATGCAGAAGGCGGCTTTCAAGTTGGTGAGAAAGGAATAGATTATTCAATTATTCAACAGATAGTATTGGGACTATTTATTCATAATGGTATTTGGGAGCAAAATAAAAATATCTCACATCACACTCAGAAACAAAATCTAGATAGATGAAATTACTTCTTTAATGCTATAAAATGTACTATAACACATGGAGAATATTTTCATATTCTTATATAAGTTAAAAATCTTTCTTAAATTTTTTTTTTAATCTGGAGGCTATAAATTTGATTATATACACTTTGAATGAAGTTTTGTTTTTTAATTACAGAAGATGTGGTAAAACAAGTCATCAAGCAAGGAAGCTTGGAAAATATAATCCTCTGAAATACAGAGCAGGGAAATAAGAGGAATGGATTTTTGGTAACAAATAGACAAACTGATAAAAAGTGCATTTTAGACTGAAGAATAGAGTTCATTAAATGAGTGGGTCATTTCACAAAAGAGGCTATACTTATCGAACAAAAGGGAAAAGTTAAGCAAGCCCTTCAATGTGTATATTATGCTGTCAGTTATGGAAAAAGACAAGATTGCAAACAATGACCTGAGGCTTAATGCTTAAGGTGACCCAAGTTTTAAATGTAGAATAGTTTGCTTGTACAAAAGATAGTGGCTATGTCTATTTCAGGGTGAGGGACACACCAGGTGCTATTCAAGAGCATGGGTGTAGTTACAAAGGGCCACTTAAATTTGAATGGCACTTTGATAATCCTATAGTGCTTTCCTTTGTGTTATCTCATTTAATCCTTTCAACACTAATAATATACACCTTCTCTGTCTAAGAGAAACACACACTCAGAGAGATTTGGAAAACTTCCAGAAGACAAGACAGTACATGGAGAAGTCAGGGTTCACATCCAGACCTTCCTCCGAAACAAAAGCAGATATTTCTACTCCTTTAACTGGGTCCTCTCCTTCCTTATTCAGTTAAGCCATTCTATCACTGTTGTTTAGTGGTTCAGTCACGTCCTACTCCTTGCAATCCCATGGACTGTAGCCTCCCAGGCTTCTCTGTCTATGGGATTTTCCAAGCAAGAATACTGGAATAGGTCGCCATTTCCTTCTCCAGGGCATCTTCCCAACCCAGGGTTCGAACTCACATTTCCTGCATTGCAAATGTATTCTTTAGACATTATAGCACAAGGAAAGTGATTTGCAACATAAATAATACATAAAGCATTCATGTCTACACTCTTTAATGTGCTCCTTTGCACCAAGAAGATAAAAGACAAACCAACAGAAACATAAGTAAATGACAAAAATGGATAATTTAAAGATAAAATGCACCAATGTTCAAAAAGATTAAACTACATTCTTTCATACTGATAATTAGGAAGAAACAAATTGAAAATGTAGTTGCTACATCATTTCTTGCCAATCAATATGGTAAAGACCAGGATGCTTGATTATATTTTGTGTTGAATATATATTTAAGTGTTATACAATGTGTCATTTTGATAGGCAGAATACGAGAGATATTTTTTATTGATTGATTAGAAACTAGCCCATATAGTGTTTCCTGCTAATTAAGACCAAGAAAAGTACTTGGACACTGTGCATTGGCTGGGAATCGAATCCGGGTCTCCTGCATGGGAGGCAAGAATTCTACCACTGAACCACCAATGCTTTGTCACTATGCTGGTGGCTCAGAAGGTAAAGTGTCTGTCTGCAGTGCAGGATACTTGGGTTTGATCCCTGGATTGGGAAGATCCCCTGGAGAAGGAAATGGCAACCCACTCCAGTACTCTTGCCTGGAAAATTCCATGGAGGGAGGAACCTGGCAGGCTACAGTCCATGGGGTCGCAGAGTCGGACATGACCGAGTGGCTTCACTTTCACTTTCTAAGACCAAGAAGTTGCCAGAGAAGAGAGTGAGGCTTTGTTGTCAATTCCCATTTCTATCAGAGAATGTCTGCTTATATGTTAAATCTCCGGGTAGGAGGTTGTTTTTTTATTGATCTGTTAAGAAAAAGAGGAAGGAAAAGAAGGAACAGGAGGAAAAAGAAGAGGACAAAGAACGAGAAAAGAAAAGAAAACAATAAAGAAAAAAACAGGTGATAGAAGGTCCCTGTTGCATTGGAGAGAGTATTCAGTTCAGTTCAGTCACTCAGTCGTGTCTGACTCTTTGCGACCCCATGAATCACAGCACACCAGGCCTCCCTGTTCATCACCATCTCCTGGAGTTCACTCAGACTCACGTCCATCGAGTCTGTGATGCCATCCAGCCATCTCATCCTCGGTCGTCCCCTTCTCCTCCTGTCCCCAATCCCTCCCAGCATCAGAGTTTTTTCCAATGAGTCAACTCTTCGCATGAGGTGGCCAAAGTACTGGAGTTTCAGCTTTAGCACCATTCCTTCTAAAGAAATCCCAGGGTTGATCTCCTTCAGAAGGGACTGGTTGGATCTCCTTGCAGTCCAAGGGACTCTCAAGAGTCTTCTCCAACACCATAGTTCAAAAACATCAATTCTTTGACGCTCAGCTTTCTTCACAGTCCAACTCTCACATCCATATATGACCACAGGAAAAACCATCGCCTTGACTAGACGGACCTTAGTCAGCAAATTAATGTCTCTGCTTTCATTGTGAAAAGCAGTTTCAGTTTTTATATTCCTTATACTACTCGTTACCTATGTGATCATGTCTAATTTGCATAGCATGAATGAGCCCCAATCTATTCATTTATGCCAATACTTTGGAATTTCTACAGAAGCTTAAAAATTAAACCCTTTAGATGATAGAAAGGTAACTCAACTGGTTGAAGGAAACTGGTGTAATCCCAGTAGGGTGTAGTAGGTTCTGTAAGCTCCTAGAGAGTGAAAGCACACTAAAGAAATTCAAATCCAAGGTTCTTAAAAATACTGTGCAAGCTCTTGCCACAGGCTGACTGGACTGTGTTTGAGCGTCTGATTTGCAATTATGTTACATGGTAGGGGTGTGTCTGTGTGTGTTTCTGTGTGTGTGTGTGTGTGTGTGTATGTGTGTGTGCTCAGTCACATCTGGCGCTTTGCAGCCCCTTGTACTGTAGCCCACCAGACTCCTCTGTTCATGGAATTTTCCAGGCAACAATAGTGGAATGGGTTGCCATTTCCTCCTCCAGGGCATCTTCCCCACCCAGGGATCAAACCAGCGTCTCTTACATCTCTTGCACTGGCAGGCAGATTCTTTACCACTGCACCACCTGGGAAGCCCACATGGCAGGTTTAGTCCAACGTTAAAGAGTACTGGGGGCTTCTGAAGTGGCACTAGTGGTAAGAACCCACCTGCCAATGCAGGAGGACAAGAGATGCAGGTTCGATCACTGGGTGGGGAAGAATCCCTGGAGGAGGAAATGGCAACCCACTCCAGTATTCTTGCCTGAAGAATCCCATGGACAGAGGAGCCTGGCTGGCTACAGTCCAAAGGTAGCAAAGAGTCCAACGTGACTGAAGTGACCCAGCACTCATGTGAAGAGTAGTAATGTTTTATGGCCACAATTATTAATTAAACAACTCAAGATATTGAACAAATCACTGAAATGGTCTTATTTTATGAAAATATTCAAATAAAACTTATAAATTATCTTTCATTGTGAATGGTGAGCCAGTCCTCAACAAAGATGAGTCTCTTTAAAAGATTTATTGCCTTAACTGAATATTAATTAGCTTCATTTCATATGTCTGCAAATATTCTAAAGCTTCATTAAGTGAAAGTGAAAGTCACTCAGTCATGTCCGACTCTTCGCAACCCCATGGACTACACAGTCAGTGGAATTCTCCAGGCCAGACTACTGGAGTGGGTAGCCTTTCCCTTCTCCAGGGGATCTTCCCAACCCAGGGATCCAACCCAGGTCTCCCACACTGCAAGCAGAGTCTTTACTAGTTGAGCCACAAGGGAAGCCCAAGAATACTGGAGTGGGTAGCCTATCCCTTCTCTAGCGGATCTTCCCAACTCAGAAATCGAACTGGGGTCTCCTGCATTGCAGGTGGATTCTTTACTAACTGAGCTATCAAGGAAGTTTCATTAAAGTTTCTCTTAATTAGGCTCTCAATAAACATATTGATTAATATTACAAAAGAAAATCTGGGCATGGCTTCTGCGTGGGGGAAAGCTGCTGTTTGTATTTGGTTTGGGTTCGTTTGTTCCACCTTTTCCGCAAAGAGGACCATGACTTGCTTTCAAGGACTTCTTCCTCAAATCCTTAGGTGACATTATTGCAGCGACACAATGGGACACAATCCCATTGTCCATGATGCCCTGACTCAAAACCTTTGCATTCTTCTTTTGCTAGCACTGGGAAGAAGAAACCAAGGGCTCACAATGAGAAGCAAGTCCAATTTCAAACATCAGCTGTTACTTTTCTCGGTCTCTCCATTCTCTGTGTCTGCTCGATCTTTCATTGTCTCATTAAGGACCTGTTTCTCTTGAGCACAGGGTAAGAAACTTACCATCACTTCCTGCCCTTTGTATCTGAGAATTCAGATAGCCAGTGAAAGATTCTTATTCAAAGTCACCCTGAAACTGCTTCCCCCAGTACCTGTCCTCTCTCCAATACAAAAATGATGATTAGTCTCACTTGGGTCAGAGTCCTTCTGCTGGACCAGCTCACTTGGGCAAGAGCCACCCCCTCGCCTTGCAACTATGTTGGTTGGGTTTGGAGAATAAGGGAGTATTATCAGAGGGGAAAAAAAACAGGTGCCAGAAATGCAAACAGGTAGATGTCTGCCAGAAAGCCTAGAGATAGAGTACCATGAATGGTAAAGGGAGGAAATGGCAGGATCATTTCAAAGAAAGATGAAAAGTGTCAAGAGTGACCTAGCTGCAGAGCACGCAATACCATTTGGGTTGACAGGAGTCCCTGGATTTAGGAATGAGGCTATCACAAGTGACCTTGGTGAGAATGGGGCCGGTCAGACGAGGTGTGAGGGAGACTGAGGTGACAATATTCAAGGGGGTGGGAAGGTTATTAACCCAAGTGAGAAGTAATATATCCTTGACAAGAACACTCTAGAGCTCTGACAAGAATGCTATCGAGTTAATTTTGCTTCTTGTTAAAGAATGACCATGGGCATAGGCTAATCATCTCTTGACTTTATAATCCCTGGTTTTCTACTGTGTGAGAGTGGGAAGAGAATAGGTCCCGAGCAGATACTGGAGAAAGGAATACACCCTAAACTTTTTGGTGGTTCAGGACCTCCAGCGTGCATAAGTCACTTTGGTCATGTCTTGACTCTTTGCGACTCTACGGACTGTAACCTGCTAGGCTCCTCTGTCCATGGGATTCTCCAGGCAAGAATACTGGAGTGTGTTGCCATGCCCTCCTCCAGGGGATCTTCCCAACCCAGGGACTGAACCCACATCTCTCATGTCTCCTGCATTGGAAGGCAGGTTCTTTACCACTAGTACCACCTGGGAAGCCCTCAGGACCTCCTACATCCTCTTAATAAATCACGTCTCTTTGCCACCCAAGGAACATATGCAGTGACCACCAGGAAGACTCACCACAAAATATCTCACACTGTCTCTACCAACAGATTAATTTATATCAACAATTCCATGTCTGTTCAGTTTCCTCAGTTATATTCTTTCATGAATATATAAATTCTTTATATTCTTTTTTCTCCTGTGTCCATGTTCCCCCATCAGTGAGCACAAAAAGTCCTCTCTCCTCTAATACTTTCCTTTGTGAAAATTTTTTGGAGTTACCCAGAGAGAGTTAATACTTTTTCATTCAAACTCTGCATCTTCGAAAGCTCTTCATGTAACAGAGACATTTTATTATGATGGTTCATGCAGTCTCCTGACTTATGTCCCAGGTGTTATACTGGCCTGGTTAGGAAATGGTGCAGCCCTTACAGAATCTCAGGTATGGTCTGGAACATGAGGCACAGACCAGCACTCTAGGGAAGCTTGGCAATTCTCTTCCTAAACTGGTCTGCCTTGCAGGATTGCTTATATACCTACAGGAAAATTCCTGTGGCATGGATACACCTTGGCTCCAAGGATCTGTCTGAAACTATCTCACGTACTATCTGCTGAGCTTTTTCTCAAAACCTGGCATATCCTTGGCAACCTGTAGCTTCTCTCTACTGGATGAGACCAGTCAGGATTCAGTTCCACTCATTATCTGCAGAAAAGGTGACCCAGATCCTTTTCTGATCCATTATCTGCAGAAAATTGACCCAGAGTTATGAGACCAGATGGGATTTACCCAGCATCTGGACTTAACACAGAGGTATGTTATACATGGAAAAAGACCACTTGGTGGGTAATTGAGCCTCGGCTAAGAAGGCTGTAGGCCACATTTGAACTGCAACCCTTCAGAGAAGAAGGTGAGAAACGTCTTTCTAGAAATGGAAAATGGAGGAAAGGAAAGGGAAAGACATGTTTGCAATAGTTGATGCTCACACATGTATAACTGTCTCCCTGGAGAATAAGTTAGCATTTATCTCGAGATAAGTGAAAACATTATTCACTAGGAATAAGTGAGACTGGCAAGTGGGACAAAAGAAGGCTTTAGTGCTTCCCTTTAAGGGATCTTCAGTGACACCTTGGATCTCTTAGGGAGAGAAGCCATGAAACCTTGTGGTTAAAGGCACAGGCACCTCCAGAGTCCAAGTTCACCTCTGACGAGCTGTGTGATCTTGGACACATTACTTAAATTATTAGCATTCAGATTTATCCTTTAAAATAGAAATTTAAAGGTCCTGGTTGGCCAAGTTGTTAGAAGGATTATAAAGCATAAAAAACACAACATATGAAATGCTTAACACAGTACTTGATTGGTGTTCGATGAACAATGATCAACTGGAGGGTTTTCAAACTGCAGGGTTTCCAGAAATATCTGTGTTTAATTTTAAGTAAATGTTATATTTGTTTGATAGGTTTTGTTTTCTCCTGCCATCATCAGCTGTGGTTCTAGTGGAAAGCCTGCAGAAGCTGAAGGAGATAGTGCAATGGCCTACCCAGTAAGATGCTATATTTGACTGGAAGACTCAGAAAAAAGTAAACTATGTTACTATAAGTTTTAATTTTTAAGGTATTTAATTATATTCCAATTATCTGCAATTTGCTCATCCCAAATGGCATAGCTCATATACATAGTCTGTTTAATAAGCTACAAATTATGGCTTGCAACTCACTATGCTGGAAAATATGTCTTAATTGATTTCCTAACTATTGATGACATTTTGAGCACTTGATTCTGCATTAACTTCTATAAGGAAGGATAAAATAGGTTAGTCCTATGTAAAATGTCTTTAATGCACTGTTAACAATTATATTTACAAAATTATTTTTAAAAGAAAATCAGAACCCTCAGCAGCTTTCAACCTTCCAGAATATCTAATAGGTGTCATTGGGGCATGGGTCTGTGCTTTTCTCTGCCACATGCGTAGTCCAGGCTCTCCTTGAACACAGCCCTACCTGCTCCGTCAAGCTCCTCTCTCGCCATTCTGCCTAGCTCTCCTTGATCTAGCAACATTGGCCTCCCTGCCTCAGGTTTCTGATTTTCAACCAGCCAGTTCCTCTCTCTGGGCTTGTACCACACGACTCCTCTGCAAGGCACGCTCGCTGCCCTGCTTTTGAGGCTAATGACTACTTAGGTTAGCTTTTTATCACAGTCTTTGTCACACATACATTTAAATGGTAACTCATGTAATTTTCACTTAATTGCCTTCATCCCTGTTCACATGTATTTTTCATATTGAGACCATGTCTTTTTGATTTACTGGTTTGCTCTCAACATTAAGCCCAGTTGTTGCTGTTCAGTCATGAGGTTGTGTCTGACTCTTTTGTGACCCCCAGTACCTGTTCAATAAATATTTATGAACTGGGTGAATAAGTGAGGAACCTTATACAAGAAGGCAATGCTATTTCATACTGAAGCTGGTGCTCAAGCTTTTGAGTTGGACAGGTTTGGGATGGAAACACAGATTTGCTATTTAATTATCCTGTGACTGTGAGCAAGAAACTAAACATCTCTAAGCCTTGGCATTTTCTCTTCTGTAATATGGAGATAATACTGTACCCTCACGTAAAGTTACCATAAGATACAGATTAGGCTATGTTGTATCTGCAAATACCTATTACAGTGTGCAAAGTAAGCACTCAAAACTTCCCAGTGCTCAGGGGTCACTACTGTTAAGAGTAATGTGAAGTAGGAATCTATTTCCATGATAAATACCTTGCATGTATCATGAAAACCTGCACAACTGATGTCATAGCATCAGTTAACAGCAACAGCAGCTCAGTTCTTTCCAAAAGCTAACTGAGAGTGTAACTGACCCTCATATGGCACAGAAAGACCATTTGCTGCCTCTTCAAACTCAGGCTGAGAGGCAGTTCTCATCAAGTTGTAGCACCACACAGCTTCTTTCATGAGAGCTGGTGGCTTCTCAAATACAGCCAAAACTCTCAGCCTCAATTATATTGTTTAAAACAACGTATGGTGTCTCTTCTTCTGGGAGGGCTCAGCAGGGGCTCTCAAAATCATCATCTAAACAACTTCTAGTCACTAGCCAGCATTAGGAAAGAGAATGCTCTCGTAACATCTGGTCTTGGCACACATGGACTTCACGTCTAAATGCAAAACATGTAGCACTCACCACAGCCAACCGTCTACACAGTCTGGTAGGAGGCATATGTTTCTGGCTCCTTGCAATCCGTTGTCTCCAACATACGCAGTTTGTCCTTTACATCAGTAAAACAAAATCATTTTTTAAAAATTGCTTAATAACTTGATTTCTAGTTACACACTGTAGAAAATTATTTTGTATCGGAAAGAACATTGGCCTCTTTAGAATACAACTTTTGGACATCTTTGTAGGGGAAAAAAAAATCTAATGAAAAAGAACAAAGCTGAAAGTATTGCCCTCCCAGACTTAAGATTATATTACAAAGTTACAGGAATCAAAACAGTATCACACTGACACAAAAACAGACACATATATCAGGAGAAAAGTATAGAGAGCACAGAAATAAACCCACATATGCATGGTCAATTAATCTACAACAAAAGAGGCAAGAATATGCAATGGAGAAAAGTCAGTCTCTTCAGTATGTGGTGCTAGGAAATTGGACAGCTACATGTTCAGTTCAGTCGCTCAGTCTTGCCTGACTCTTTGCAACCCCATGGACTACAGCACAGCAGGCTTCACTGTCCATCGCCAACTCCCAGAGTTTACTCAAACTCATGTCCATTGAGTCGGTGATGCCATCCAACCATCTCATCCTCTGTTGTCCCCTTTGCTTCCCGCCTTCAATCTTTCCCAGCATCAGGGTCTTTTCAAATGAGTCAGTTCTTTGCATCAGGTGGCCAAAGTATTGGAGTTTCAACATCAGTCCATTCAGCTTCAACATCAGTCCTTCCAGCTTCAACATCAGTCCTTCCAGTGAATATTCAGGACTGATTTCCTTTATGATTGATTGCTTGGATCTCCTTATAGTCCAAGGGACTCTCAAGAGTCTTCTCCAACATCATAGTTCAAAAGCATCAATTCTTTGGTGCTCAGCTTTCTTTACAGTCCAACTCTCACATCTATACATGACTACTGGAAAAACAAAAGCATTGACTAGATGGACCTTTGTTGGCAAAATAGCATCTCTGCTTTTGAATATGCTGTCTAGGTTGGTCATAACTTTTCTCCCAAGGAGTAAGCATCTTTTAATTTCATGGCTGCAGTCACCATTTGCAGTGATTTTGGAGTCCCCCAAAATAAAGTCAGCCACTGTTTTCACTGTTTCTCCATCTATTTGCCATGAAGTGATGGGACTGGATGCCATGATTTTTATTTTCTGAATGTTGAGCTTTAAGCCAACATTTTCACTCTCCTCTTTCACCTTCATCAAGAGGCTCTTTAGTTCCTCTTCACTTTCTGCCATAAGGGTGGTGTCTGTCATCTACATACCTGAGGTTATTGATATTTCTCCCGGCAATCTTGATTCCAGCTTGTGCTTCATCCAGCCCAGCGTTTCTCATAATGTACTCTGCATATAAGTTAAATAAGCATGGTGACAATATATAAGCTTGATGTACTCCTTTTCCTAAAATTAGAACATTTCCTCACACCATATACATATTTTATAATAACACTTATATGTGGAATCTAAAAATTAAATGAAAATACAGCAAAGCAGAAATAAACTCACAGATATAGAAGCTAGTGGTTACCTGTAGGGAGAGAGAGAGGAAAAGGGGAAACACAGGGGGATGGAATTAAAGAAATACAAACTACTGTGTTTAGATTGTGAAGCGAAAGTTGCTCAGTCATGTCAGACTCTTTATGATCCCATGGACTATACAGTCCATGGAATTCTCCTGGCCAGAATACTGGAGTGGGTAGCCATTCCCTTCTCCAATGTATAAAATAGGTAAGTAACAAGGATATATTATACAGGGAACTATAGCTATCATTTTAAAATAACTTTTAATGGAGTACAATCTGTAAGAATACTGAATCACTATGCTCTATACTTGAAACTGTAATATTGTAAATCAACTATACTTGAATTGAAAGTAAGAAATAAAGAAAAATTAATTTTTAATTGAGTCAATTGTTTTTAAGTGAATTCATTTTATAATAAAATTTCAAGTAGTATTAATACCTGAGAGAAGACAGTGACTTAATGGCTATCATTCAGACATAGATGGATAACCTTCAGAGGTCATTAGGAGAAAGACCTTCAAAGCCATCTTTCCATTATTACTAAGAACATACATATTACATGCATATGAAAGGGAATTTCATATGGAGGTTAGCCTCAACACTGGGAATTACCAAAGAAAGATTAAAAGTCTCAGCTTTGTGATAGAGCTGATGCTGGAACGTGGATACTAGGTCAGAGATTATAGTTATCTGACCTCTTGAGTCTGGTTGAGGTCATGTGACCAAGCCTCATCCAAGATGAATAAACAGATGTGCTGATCGTTAATTTGGAGGAGAACTATTTAGAAAGTGAGAATACTGTCTTCATCCTCTGTATTCCCAATTGTCTGCTGTTTCCTGAGGAGCCTGAAGTTAAAGGAATGGTTAAACCGTAAGTTGTAAGGAACATGATTCTTATAACCATTGCCTGGAGAAAAGCCATGTATTGGCCAGGACCATCCATATTGTACTATTTCAGGGGCCAGACATATATTTCTGTTGTCTTAAGACACTGAAATTTGGTTAGTATTTATTACAGCAGTTAAAATTGTTCTAATTCTTATGTTCTTTTAAAGGTAAGGAAAGTCACAATTTTTCAGAATGTTTTTAAGTGAAGTCATCCAAGAAGTGAAAACATTGGTATAGGGTGTGTCTAATACAGGATAAGCTTTACACAGGGTGTTCTACTTGCTGAAGTGATATCTCTGGAGTTTTCGACTTTGACATGCTTTGGAATCTTGATAAGTATTTCTGAACTATTATCAGTTACTATTTTGAGACACTTGCTAGTTTTTGACATTTTGTTCCTTGGCTTCATGACCCTGTCTTAGACATCAGGGACCACAGAGTCACCATAATGTTAAGCTCGTTATTTCTTCCCCAGTACATGAAAAACGTAATATGTGCAATAGCCAACCCTTTCACAGAGAAAGCCATATCTCTAATAATATAATCCAAAAATTGCAAAGCAAATGAGCTGACCAATCCTGTTTTAGGCAGACAAAAGCACTCAGAAGTCACACAAACTTAGATAACTAGATTGTAGTCCAGTCATATTATGTGTCTGACTCCAAAATTGGAGTTAGGGTAAATTTTAAAGAAGGGTTCAAGTTAATTAAGCCAACGGTGGTCATCAAAGTAAGAATTTTCATTGTTGCTATTTTTTTTTAACACATCTAAAGAGTCTGTCTGAATAAGTTTGGGACTAAGCTTGGCACTTTAAACCAATATCCCATGTGCTTACAATGCACAGTAATACTTGAGAATGACTGTATTAGCTGTAAATCATAACTTATAAATATCCATGAGAAGGTAGTGCAAAGGCTGATACAAAAATATAAATGGAAGCATTTTGTTCTAGTGTTAAGTATTAGAAATGGAAGAACAGCTTTTTAAAGGAGAAAAGCACAAGAAGCTATCAAAATTACAGGTCTTGTAGTTTCACCATCATCTTGCCCAGGTATGTCGGCCATATAGGGACAGCATACTCCATTGTAGGTTCTTACTTGGATGAATAGATGCTCTATTTCTGAAACATCAGGGTTCCTGATGGGCTGAAATTAAGGCTACATCCAGAGAAAGCAGAAGATGGAGTGCCGTAGGGTTGTCAGGCCTTTACAGACACATTTCAACCACTCACTGCCAAACAGATTTCATAGAGTCCTTACATTAAAATCCTGGCACTGGCAAAATAGTTATTAAGAGTACAGGTTTGGATGTTTAGGTCTAAAATAGAAGTATCCATACCCACTGCAGAGAGTCGTTCTAAAGGAAAAGCTAGAATAATAATAACCTTGTTCTATGCATTATACTAAACACTGTTCACAACTTAAGGCTTTGCTTTCTGAGAGGTGAATGCGCAACTGTATGTAATTTTATATGTATACATATATATGTATTAATATATAAATATGTATTACAAATTTAAACATATAATATAAAATAGATAATACACATATAGTTACATATATTATGTATAATTTATTTATACTATATATATGTATAGATAGATAGATATAATTGAGGTGTTAGCCTTATCCCCCCATTGAGGAATTAAATCAGTATTTGATAAAAAGTTATTTCTGAATCCCAGAAATTCATTGACATGCAGTATCCTCTCCCTTCTCCTTGACAATGCCCTAAAGGCAACATGATATCAAGAGAGATATATAGTAGAGAATAAACAGTACATTTCAAATATGCAGAGTCTATACCTTAGCTTGCAGCCTCATTCTTTTGTTTTTAAGCTGCTTCTACTAGGCCCACAAAACCATCAGTGCATTTGAATGAGAGGTTTCACTTCTAACAGTCATGGATGATTTCAAGATTCCTAAGATGCGTGGTGAGTGACTTCCTGATTCTGAAAACCATTAATTAGGGTCTTCTGTTCCAGGGACACCATCCATACCCAATGGTTCTTTTCAACATTCATTCCTTGAGAGTCAATATGTTGTGAGCAATTTTGATGGCTTATTTTTCATTTTTCTCCTGGCCTGCTACTCCCCTGCTATCCTCTCTCCAGTCCTGCAAAAGGCAGACCCACAGCACTGACAGTCCCAACGTTGCTATTACTCTTTCTAATGAGGTACCCTGGTACTTCTCATCCGTTCCTCCACAAGACCATCATTACGTGTGTTCACTGAGAAGCATATCTGCATATTTTCAACAACACAGCCAAGGCCTGGAGAAGCTCTCTATGTGATGAAATAATCAGAGGAACAGTGACTTTTCCCAGGGTGAGTGCTGCTTAGAAGAACACGCTGTTCTTTTCGGGTGAACTGCTGTGTCAGGGAGCCAGGAACGCAGCTGAGGGTCGCTCACCGGAGCCAGTAAAAGGCAGCATCAAAAGAATGATCTGAAATGTGAAAAAGAATCAATAATCATTCTTCAAAATAAGGCCTTTTCAAACATGGCAAATGTCACTGGCTTTTGGCAACACTACTTGGGATTTATTCTCTCAAAAAGGGCACCACCACAGGGCTGGAATAAAAAGCCCTGGTATGTTATTCTTTGAAATGGCAAAATGACAGAAGAGCAGGCACAGGGAATTCAGGCCCAGATGTAAATTAAATGTGCATAATTCCTCTAGGCATTTTTTATCCGTCTCCCCCTAAGGGCTGTGCTGCTAAACTAGTGAGTCCTGTCGGTTTAGCTGAGGGTGGGGAGTCCGGCAGGAAGGGTCTCAGCAGAGCCTGGAGGCTCTCACTCACTCTCAAAGGAAGTTTCAAATCAACCTCAAAAGTGATTGCTAATTTTTCATTTCCTCCAAAGCTTCTGCTTTACAGGCTACAACTTGGTGTTTAACTCCTCCCTCCCCTCCTGTCACTTCTGAATAGGTTAACCTCACTCTGATTATTCCACTTCTCTCCTTCCCTTGACCTTGAGCCAGCTGGATCACTGTGATGGCCTTCCTCTAGCTTCTTGATGCTGAATTCTCCTTGCCTCTATCATTTGCCATGCTTACATCAGAAAACTGTGTCCAACACTTAGATTTGATCATACCATATCTCCAGTTGACCTCTAAAACTGTTGGGGGATAAGCAAAGAAAAAAAACCAGAGTTCAACCATCTTACATACATTTTACATCCTTCCCAGTATAGCTCCAATCTTTTTTTTCAGTGCAGTCTCCCATGCATGCGTGCTCAGTCACTCAATCATGCCTGACCCTTTGTGATCCCATGGACCTCCAAATATACCATGCTTAAATGTATGCAGTATGCTGAGTTACTCAGTCGTGTGTGACTGTTTGTGACCCCATAGACCATAGTCTGCCAGGCTTCTCTATCCATGGGATTCTCCAGGCAAGAATACTGGAGTGGGTTGCCATTTCCTCCTCCAAGAAATGTATGAAGTGCCTTTCCCCAACTGTCCACATAGGAGCCACTGGTATCCATCCTTCAAACACCATTGTCTATAATGGAAGACTTCATAGGCATAAAAAGAGCTACAGGAACCCACTATCCAGGGATGCATCTCACAGACAAATGCTGCACTCAAGAAAACAGTTGCCACTCTACCATAGAATATGAACCCATTTATATGAAATTCAAAACAGGCAAAATAAATTCATAGTGATAAACTAGCAGCTACCTCTTGGAGGTGAGGAGGATTGGCTAGGAAGGGGCACAAAGAAAGCTCTCTTGAGAGATTGAAATGCCCCATCCAATATCTTAATCTGCATGATAATTTCATGAGTGTAAACATATATAAAAATTCACTGTGCTACACAATGGAGATGTGTGAACATTACTGAATATATGTTACACCTCAATTAAAAAGAAAACAAATAAGTGACATTTTGGAAGAAGATTTCTATGTCCACATGGCCACCACCACCCAACCTCTGCCCGTAAGACAGTCATTCTCTTTTATGCCCTCGCTGTCTATATTACAGTTCTAATTACAACAGATAGCCCTTATGGTGCCTCTTTTGTTCTTAGCCTTGGGCATCTTTATAAAAAGGAAATAAATAGCATTTTTCTTTTCCTTCCCAGCACTTAACACAGTGTTTGGTCAAATACTGTTGAAAGGATGCAGTAAGAAATGACAAAGAGAATTGCAAGGGTGGGGCCATTCCTGTTACATACACCTCCTAGCAGGGCTCCGTGTTCCTCACAAGGCAGGATTCCAAACTGCCATCTTCCGCCACCCCAGTGTCTGTTAATACACTGCACTGTCCTTCCCAGTAAAAAGTTGAGTGAAGATAAAAGAATTTAACTACGCGATTATGTTCGGACCACTCTACTCTGGGCAAAGAGAGCACACGCAGTGAGGCTTGTCAGCTGCATGAACATAAGGCTGGTTAGTTGTTTAAAGAAAGCAAAATTAATTTGCAGCTGTCAGTCAGTTGAACGGGATTTGCTTCACTTCTGAAATTTATTGACAGGCTCTAATAACCAGCACTTAAATTGTCTTTTCTGCAAGCAAACAGTGAAAACCAAAAGCCAGAAATGTGATGTTCACCTCTGGTTCCCAAGCGAAACAGAAAGAGGCTATTGTGGTCATATAGTTTTTATAGCATTTTCAAATTTTAATAGACATTTTTGTTACTGGAAGTTTCCCAAATTAGGTTGCTGTTTTCCTTTATTACTGCAAGGTTAATATAGTCTGAGTGTTTCTGGCAAGGTGTACAGCACAGAGAGTGGGGGGAAAAAAATAAGAACTATGATTGCCTATAATAAAGAGGGTGTTGAAGCCTCAGATTCAACAACCATTTTATTGGGGGACTTCTGGTGATGGGCATTTTGACACATTTTAATTCAAATACTCTTCACCAAAAGAAGGATTTATTAGACCTAATTACAGATGGGAATATTGAGAGTAGTGAGGTAAAATACTTGCACAATATCACAAATATCATAGGCTAAAGTCAAATTTAACATCAGTTCAGTTCAGTCCAGTTGCTCAGTTGTGTCTGACTCTGCGACCCCACGAATTGCAGCACGCCAGGCCTCCCTGTCCATCACCAACTCTTGGAGTTTGCTCAGACTCCTCAAGTCAGTGATGCTATCCAGCCATCTCATCCTCTGTCATCCCCTTCTCCTTCTGCCCCCAATCCCTCCCAGCATCAGAGTCTTTTCCAGTGAGTCAACTCTTCACATGAGGTGGCCAAAGTATTGGAGTTTCAGCTTTAGCATAATTCCTTCCAAAGAAATCCCAGGGCTGATCTCCTTCAGAATGGACTGGTTGGATCTCCTTGCAGTCCAAGGAATTCTCAAGAGTCTTCTCCAACACCACAGTTCAAAAGCATCAATTCTTCGGTGCTCAGCCTTCTTCACATCCATGCATGACCATAGGAAAAACCATAGCCTTGACTAGACAGACCTTTGCTGACAAAGTAATGTCTCTGCTTTTCAATATGCTATCTGGGTTGGTCATAACTTTCCTTCCAAGGAGTAAGCATCTTTTAATTTGATGGCTGCAGTCACCATCTGCAGTGATTTTAGAGCCCCCCAAAATAAAGTCTGACACTGTTTCCACTGTTTCCCATCTATTTCCCATGAAGTGATGGGACCAGATGCCATGATCTTCGTTTTCTGAATGTTGAGCTTTAAGCCAACTTTTTCACTCTCCACTTTCACTTTCATCAAGAGGCTCTTTAGTTCCTCTTCACTTTCTACCATAAGGGTGGTGTCATCTGCATATCTGAGGTGATTGATATTTCTCCCAGCAATCCTGATTCCAGCTTGTGCTTCTTCCAGCCCAGCGTTTTTCATGACGTACTCTGCATATAAGTTAAATAAGCAGGGTGACAATATACAGCCTTGACGTACACCTTTTCCTATTTGGAATCAGTCTGTTGTTCCATGTCCAGTTCTAACTGTTGCTTCCTGACCTGCATATAAGTTTCTCAAGAGGCAGGTCAGGTGGTCTGGTGTTCCCATTTCTTTCAGAATTTTCCAGTTTATTGTGATCCACACAGTCAAAGGATTTGGCATAGTCAATAAAGCAGAAATAGATGTTTTTCTAGAACTCTCTTGCTTTTTCCATGATCCAGTGGATGTTGGCAATTTGATCTCCGGTTCCTCTGCCTTTTCTAAAACCAGCTTGAACATATGGAAGTTCACGGTTCATGTACTGTTGAAGCCTGGCTTGGAGAATTTTGAGCATTACTTTACTAGCGTGTCAGATGAGTGCAATTGTGTGGTAGTTTAAGCATTCTTTGGCATTGCCTTTCTTTGGGATTGGAATGAAAACTGACCTTTGCCAGTCCTGTGGCCACTGCTGAGTTTTCCAAATTTGCTGGCATATTGAGGGTAGCACTTTCAAAGCATCATCTTTCACGATTTGAAATAGCTCAACTCGAATTCTATCACCTCCATTAGCTTTGTTTGTAGTGATGCTTTCTAAGGCCCACTGGACTCCACATTCCAGGATGTCTGGCTCTGGGTGTGTGATCACACCATCATGATTATCTTGGTCGTGAAGATCTTTTTTGTATAGTTCTTCTGTGTATTCTTGCCACCTCTTCTTAATATCTTCTGCTTCTGTTAGGTCCATACCGTTTCTGTCCTTTATTGAGCCCATCTTTGCATGAAATGTTCCCTTGGTGTCTCTAATTTTCTTGAAGAGATCTCTAGTCTTTCCCATTCTGTTGCTTTCCTCTATTTCTTTGCATTGATTCCTGAAGAAGGCTTTCTTATCTCTTCCTGCTATTCTTTGGAACTCTGCATTCAGATGTTTGTATCTTTCCTTTTCTCCTTTGCTTTTTGCTTCTCTTCTTTTCACAGCAATTTGTAAGGCCTCCTCAGCAGCCGTCTTGCTTTTTTGCATTTCTTTTCCATGGGGATGGTCTTGATCCCTGTCTCCTGTACAATGTCACGAACCTCATTCTATAGTTCATCAGGCACTCTATCTATCAGATCTAGGCCCTTAAATCTATTTCTCATTTCCACCACATAATCATAAGGGATTTGATTTAGGTCATACCTAAATGGTCTAGTGGTTTTCCCTACTTTCTTCAATTTAAGTCTGAATTCAGTAATAAGGAGTTCATGATCTGAGCCACAGTCAGCTCCTGGTCTTGTTTTTGTTGACTGTATAGAGCTTCTCCATCTTTGGCTGCAAAGAATACAATCAATCTGTTTTCAGTGTTGACCGTCTGGTGATGTCCATGTGCTCACACTAAATTGTATGATGTCTGGTGAAGTAATACCTTGTAATGTTACAGATGCAAGTTTTAGGAAGAAGCAAAATTCTCCCTCGCTTCCCCCCAAAACTCATCACATATGTTTACTTGACTTCAATAAACTAGCCTCTCAGATAGAGCAACATCCTACCATACCAAACAACTTAAGGCGATATTTACCGATAGCTACTAAGAAACAAGGTCTTCCCTGGTGGCCCAGCAGTAAAGAATCTGCCTGCAATGCAGGAGATGTGGGTTCAATTCCTGGGTTAAGAAGATGCCCTGGAGCATGGCATGGCAACCCACTCCAGTATTCTTGCCAAGAAAGTTCCATGGACAGAGGAGAATGGCAGGCTACATCCCACAACTGAAGCAACTGAGAAACTAGGCACTGAGAAGCAAACACTTTTCCATCTATTTATTTTGTACACAATAGGGAGTCATGAAGAGAAGAGAACAGCCTGTGCTCTCAAGGAGCCCTGAGTCTACAAAGAAGGGACTTGGCCACTTTTCCAATATATATAGAAAGTCAGGGATGGTCTCACTGTGATGACCTCTACACTTGCTAGTCAGCCAAGCAAAAAGCAGTAGCCCCTTGTTGAAGTCACTAGTTGTTCCCCTTGTGAGTCATGAGACCTGAGGGACACCCAAGGGCTGCAGAATTTTGATCCCAGGGGACAGCCATCTTTGTCTCCTGGACTTCCTGCTGCAGGTTAGGACAATGTTTGAAAGGCTAAAGGAACTGATGAGGTAGACGATGCTTGAATGTCAGGGACTTGGTGGGGAGGGTGCAGGATTTGATCTCCTCTTGAAGAGCTAATTATATCTACCACAGGCAAGAAGAATTTAATGAGGAGAGTGAGTTGTAGGTTACATTTCCTCCATTGCACAGAGATTAACTGAGAACCTACTGGGTACTAGGGCTGGGAGCCCCAGTGGGGAAGGTAGATGTCAAAAGTTGCTATCAGGGTGGGAATTGCTCAAATAAAGAGAGGGGCAAAGTGTAATTAGGGCACAGAGAAGGTCACCTCTAAATCTACCCGGAGTAACAGAAAAGTTAGGCGAAGAAAAATGGAAGAGTGTTCCAAACTGAGACCTGAGCACGTAATCAGGCACACAGATGCCAAAGAAGGAGTTGTGTGTCTGGAATGATGGGGTTTTGACACGGTTAGAACAGAGGCTTGTGCTAATTGTTTTGAACTGTTTTTCTGCTTGTCAAGAAAAACAGTTGACTCTTTTTCATTTGGTTGGTTAGTAGGTTTGATTTTTTTTAAGGTTTTTTTTTTTTTTGATGCAGACCATTTTAAAAGTTTTTACTGAATCTGTTACAATATTGCTTCTGTCTTATGTTCTGCGTTTTTTGGCCATGAAGCATACAGGATCTTAACTCCCTGCCCAGGGATCAAACACTCAGCCCCTGCATTAGAAGGCAAAGTCTTAACCACTGGACTGCAAGCAAAGTTCCTTGTATTTGATTGTTTGTCTGACTGCTTTTTTTTTTCTTTTTTAAAAATATACTCCAGAAGGTGAATTATCTCATTTAAAGATAGAAGACCAGGCCCTATCTATATTAATCAGCTTTCTCCAAAGAAACAGAAACAACAGAATGATTGAGAGAGAAAGATTTATTTTAAGAAGTTGGCTAATGCAATTGTGGAGGCTGAGTAAATCCAAAGTCTGCAGGGTAGGCTAACAGGCTGAAGATGCAGGGAAGAACCAATATTGGAATTCAAGCCAGATGGCTGGCTACTGGCAGAATCCTTTCTTGCTCAGGGTAGGATGGGGAGTGAGGCAGTCTTGTTCTATCTGAACCTTCAATTTATTGGATGACCCCTACCACCTTATGAAGAACACTCTGCTTTAGTTAAAGTCCATTGGTTTAAATGTTATTCTCATCCAAAACACACCTTCATAGGAATATCTATAACAGTTTCAGCAAGTATGTGGGCACGGTGGACAACCAAGTTCACATATAAAATTAGCCACACAGGTCTATAAAGTAAAAAGACATGTTCAGAACTCCAAGGACTTCGAGTTTTATCTTTTGGGTAATACAGAGCCCTTGAAGTTTTAATCAAATAATGATTTATAAAATAGATAGGGTTGCATTGCAAATGATGCCTACATTTTTAATTGAACAGATGCTAATGGTATTAACTGAGACAAATATAGAAAGAAAAATCGGATTTGGTCATGTTGAGTTTGAAATAGCAGCATGATAGCCAGGTATAAATATGCAACAGGCCCTGGAAACACAAGCGTGTGTGTGAGTATGTATGCGTGTGGCTGAGGTTAAAAGATAAAAATTTTGAAATTGTTATGATACACTTAACAGCTAAAATGATGCATTTATAGGGGTTAGAGAATGAGAAAAGAGTGGAGGATGGTATTTTGGTGAATACAAGTATTTTATATAGTGAGGAGGAGCAGGGAGAGAGTAAATGAAGACTAACTACAAGAAAATACTTAGAATAAATGGTGAATAAAAATAAATAAAGGGTCTCTTAAAATGTGGAGAAGAAAATGGACACTGACTTAAAAAAAGAAGAGTAAATCAGGCACAAAACAAAGTCACAGTGATCTTCTTCATAAGTTAGTTCTACGTGATAGTGGATATGAAAACATCTCACTGAAGGCTGAAGGAGGCTGAAGGAGGGGGCCAGAGGATAATATGGAAAGTCTGAGTCAGAAAGGTGAGAACTCTGAACATGAAGAAAGCTGCTACCCCTCAACATCATAGTTCAGTGCAAAGAGAAGCAAGAAAGAATATGTGGTACACTGAATAGCAGAGTTCAGTTCAGTTCAGTCACTCAGCTGTGTCTGACTCTGCGACCCCATGAGCCGCAGCACGCTAGGTCTCCCTGTCCATCCTCAACTCCTGGACTTTACCCAAACTCATGTCCATTGAGTCAGTGACGCCATCAACCATCTCATCCTCTGTCGTCACCTTCTCCTCCTGCTCTCAATCTTTCCCAGCATCAGGGTCTTTTCAAAAGAGTCAGATCTTTGCATCAGGTGGCCAAAGTATTGGAGTTTTAGCTTCAACATCAGTCCTTCCAATGAACACCCAGGACTGATCTCCTTTAGGATGGACTGGTTGGATCTCCTTGCAATCCAAGAGACTCTCAAGAGTCTTCTCCAACACCACACTTCAAAAACATCAATTCTTCGATGCACACTTTTCTTTATAGTCCAACTCTCACATCCATACATGACCACAGGAAAAACCACAGCCTTGACTAGATGGACCTTTGTTGACAAAGTAATGTCTCTGCTTTTTAATATGCTGTCTAGGTTGGTCATAACTTTTCTTCCAAGGAGTAAGCGTCTTTTAATTTTATGGCTGCAATAGCCATCTGCAGTGATTTTGGAGCCCCCCCAAAAGAAAGTCAGCCACTGTTTCCATGGTTTCCCCATCTATATGTCATGAAGTGATGGGACCAGATGCCATGATCTTAGTTTTCTGAAGGTTGAGCTTTAAGCCAACTTTTTCACTCTCCTCTTTCACTTTCATCAAGAGGCTCTTTTAGTTCTTCTTCACTTTCTGCCATAAGGGGGGCATCATCTGCATGGTGCTGCTGCTAAGTCACTTCAGTCATGTCCGACTCTGTGCGACCCCATAGATGGCAGCCTACCAGGCTCCCCTGTCCCTGGGATTCTCCAAGCAAGAATACTGGAGTGGGGTGCCATTTCCTTCTCCAATGCATGAAAGTGCAAAGTGAAAGGGAAGTCGCTCAATCGTGTCCGACTCTTCACGACCCCATGGACTGCAGCCTACCAGGCTCCTCTCTCCATGGGATTTGCCAGGCAAGAGTACTGGAGTGGGATGCCATTGCCTTCTCCTATCATCTGCATATCTGAGGTTATTGATATTTCTCCTGGCAATCTTGATTACAGTTTGTGCTTCATCCAGTCCAGCATTTCTCATGATGTACTCTGCATATAAGTTAAATAAGCAGGGTGACATTATACAGCCTGGACGTACTCCTTTTCCTATTTGGAACCAGTCTGTTGTTCCATGTGCAGTTCTAACTGTTGCTTCCTGACCTGCATACAGGTTTCTCAAGAGGCAGGTCAGGTGGTCTGGTATTCCCATTTCTTTCAGAGTTTTCCACAGTTTATTGTGATCCACACAGTCAGAGGCTTTGGCACAGTCAATAAAGCAGAAATAGATGTTTTTCTGGAACTCTCTTGCTTTTTCCATGATCCAGCAGATGTTGGCAATTTGATCTCTGGTTCCTCTGCCTTTTCTAAAACCAGCTTGAACATCTGGAAGTTCACAGTTCATGAATGGCAGAGGTGGTACAGAAAAGCTGACACCCTGTCAGATGAATCATTTGAAAACAAATTGGTGGAGGAAGTAAAACATGGAAACTTTTAAAGACCGTAGGAGAATTCCCTATAATTAAGAGAAAGGCAGTGTTTTACTCTCATTTCCTTCCGGGTGAGAGGTCATCATTAGCATAACATTGCTGGCCTCTCTCTGTTCCTGCACTTATTCTTCCCCCATTTGTCTTATGGGTAAAGATGGAAAGAATAACCTCTGTGCATTTGATTCAGAGCCTCCCTCTTCCTCTTAGGAGCAAGCTCTGCCAACACAGGTGCACGCCCTAGACTGCTCTCTGACATGTGGCCAAAAACGAAGGGGCAGGTCAGTCTAATTCTGGGGATCAGAGTTAGGGTCATGGTCTACAAACATCTGCCTCCCTCTCTAATGTCATTATTATAGGTAAAAGAAGATATCACTTCTGTTAATTATTGGGGTATTTCACAGATTTAGCTAACTGTGAATAAAGGAGGAATGCTAGTATTAGGCATTTGATTCCCAACAAGGATTAAAGTAAAGGTGGAATATGTATGTTTACTCATCCATATCTAAACTAGACTAGACAGAACATGACTGTAACATATACAATACAAAAAGAAAAGTATTCAATATATAGTAACTCCTACAAATCAGTAAGAAAAAGACAAAAATTAGAAAGAAAACAGGTAGATAGAATAGATTAAAAATACCATTGGTAGTTTGATAGAGACTGCTTTAAATTTGTAGATTGTTTTGAGTAGTACAGTCATTTTCACAACATTGATTCTTCCAATCCAGGAACATGGTATATTTCTTCATCTGTTTGTGTCATCTTTGATTTCTTTCATCACTGTCTTTTGTTGCAGGGGTGAATGAGAATGTTCCTTAATTTATCTGATTTTTCATTGCTAGTATATAAGAATGCAAGGCATTTCTGTGTATTAATTTTATATCCTGCAACTTTGCTATATTCATTGATTAGCTCTAGTAGGGAAACACAAAAGACCCTGAGTAGCCAAAGCAATCTTGAGATAGAAGAATGGAGCTAGAGAAGTCAATATGCCTGACTTCAGACTATACTACAAAACGACAGTCATCAAGATAGTATAGTTCTGGCACAAAAACAGAAATACAGACCAAGGGGACAAGATAGAAAGTCCAGAGATAAACCCACACACCTATGGGAACCTGGTCTTTGTCAAAGGAGGCAAGAATATACAATGGGGCAAAGACAGCCTCTTCAACAAATGGTGCTGAGAAAACTGGACAGCTACATGTAAAAGGATGAAATTAGAAGATGTTCCAACACCATACACAAAAATCAACTCAAAATGGATTATTACAGACCTAAATTTAAGACCAGAAACTATGAAACTATTGGAGGAAAACATAGGTAGAACACTCTTTGACATATATAACAGCAAGGAGTAATGAAAATAAAACAAAATGTCTATTTAGTTCTTTATTTTACTGGCGTTGAGAATTTTAATTAGATCCCATTTTATTTTATTTTTTGCTTTTATTTCCAGAATTCTGGAGGTGGATCATAGAGGATCCTGCTGTGATTTATGTCTGAGAGTGTTTTGCCTATGTTCTCCTCTAGGAGTTTTATAGTTTCTGATCTTACATTTAGATCTTTAATCCATTTTGAGTTTTACGGATGGCTAACAAACACATGAAAAGATGCTCAACATCACTCATTATTAGAGAAATGCAAATCAAAACCACAATGAGGTACCACTTCACACCAGTCAGAATGGCTGCGATCCAAAAATCTGCAAGCAATAAATGCTGGAGAGGAATGCAAACTAGTACAGCCACTATGGAGAACAGTGTGAGATTCCTTAAAAAATTGCAAATAGAACTACCTTATGACCCAGCAATCCCACTTCTGGGCATACACACCGAGAAACCAGAATTGAAAGAGACACATGTACCCCAATGTTCATCGCAGCACTGTTTATAATAGCCAGGACATGGAAACAACATAGATGTCCATCAGCAGATGAATGGATAAGAAAGCTGTGGTACATATATATACAGAGTGAAGTAAGCCAGAAAGAAAACACCAATACAGTATACTAACACATATATATGGAATTTAGGAAGATGGCAATGACTTTTGGACTCAGAGCGGAATGCATGTAAGAATTAAAAGATTTTAAAATTTAAAAATAAAAACTAAAAAAATTAAAAAAAAAGAAAAATAAACAAATGGGACCTAATTAAACTTAAAAGCTTTAACATAGTAAGTGAAACTATAAATGAGGTGAAAAAGCAATGCTCAAAATGGGAGAACATAATGGCAAATGAAACTGACAAAGGATTAATCTTCAAAGCATACAAGCAGCTCATTTAGCTCAATACCAACAAAACAAACAACCCAACCAAAAAGTGGGCAGAAGACCTAAACAGACATTTCTCCAAAGAAAACATACAGTTGGCTAGTAAACATATGAAAAGATGCTAAACATCACTCATTTTTAGAGACATGCAGACCAAAACTACAATGCAGTACCACCTCACTCAGGTCAAAGTGGCCGTCATCAAAAACCTACAAACAGCAAATGCTGGGGAGGGTGTGGAGAAAAGGGAATCCTCTTGCACTGTTGGTTGGAATGCAAACTGATATAGCCACTATGGAGAACTGTATGGAGATTCCTTAAAAAATCTAGGAATAACACTATCATATGACCCAACAATCCCATTACTGGGGATACACCCTGGGAAAACCATAACTGAAAGAGATGCATGCACCCTGATGTCCATCACAGCACTATTCACAGTAGCTAGGACGTGTAAGAAATGAGATGTCCATTAACAAATGAATGGATAAAGGAGTTGTGGTACCTATACACAATGGAATATTACTCAGTCATAAAAAGGAACACATTCAACTCAGTTCTAATAAGGTAGATGAATCCAGATCCTATTATATGGAGTGAAGGAAGTCAGAAAAGAGAGACAAATATCATATAGAAAGAAAGAAAGAAAGTGAAGTCGCTCAGTCATGTCTGACTCTTTGCAATCCCATGGACTGTAGTCTACCAGGCTTCTCTGAATTTTCCAGGAAAGAGTACTGAAGTGGGTTGCCATTTCCTTCTCCAGGGGATCTTCCTGACCCAGGGATCAAACCCAGGTCTCGTGCATTGCAGGCAGATGCTTTACCCTCTGAGCCACCAGGGAAGCCCAAATATCATATACTAGTGAATATATATGGAATCTAGAAAGATGGTACTGATAAATCCATCTAAAGAGCAGCAATAGAGATAGAGACACAGAGAATGGACTTGTGGGCACAGGGCGGGAAGGAGAGAGTGGGACGAATTGAGAGAGCAGCATTGAAACACAGATATCACTGTATATAAAATTAGACAGCCAATGGAAATTTTCTGTACGACACAGGGAGCTCAAATCCAATGTTCTGTGACAACCTGGAGGGGTGGGATGGGGTGGGAATTGGGAGGGAGGTTAAAGAGGGAGGGAGCATAAGTATACCAATGGCTGATTCATGTTGATATATGGCAGAAACCAATACAATATTGTAAAGCAATTATCCTCCATTTAAAAAGAAAAAAATAGATGAAGCATTTCACATAAAAGCAAATAAAGTGGTCAATTAACAGACAAAATGATACTCAACCTTATTCACATCAGAGAACGAAAATTAAACAACAATAATCCTATTGTTTCACAAAGATTAAAAAGCTTGATGATGCCTAATGTTGGTGAAGAGTCGGGGAAATGGGCAATATCTATTGCACTTTTAGCAGGGATATAAATTAAGGAAGGCTGTTTTGGTAAGGGATTTGGCAGCAGCATCTAGATATTAACTGTGCATATTCTTTTTCCAAGCAATTCCATGCATAAAAGTTTATTCTTAAAAAGCATGAATCCATAGTATCAAAATATATGGGCAATGGTGTTCTTTTCAGCCCTGTTAGAAACAGTCTTAGTTACTACGGTGGCTTAATCGGGGCCATTTAAACAAATTGTGATATGACTACACCACATTATGGAATACGCAATAGCAAGATCTCTCAGCCTCAGCAATGACATTTCAAGCTGAATGCTGATATTTGGGGCTGGACCACTCTTTGTTAGGTGAAGGTGTCCTGTGCATTACAGGGTGTTCAGTTACATCTCTGGCCTCTGTCTTTCCTGGCACCCCTCTCCCAACAGTTGTGACAACCAAACGTGCTTCAAGACATTGCCATATGACAGCATGTCTCTAGACATTGCCGAAAGGCAGTCTGTGGGACTGGAGCAAAATTATCTCCATTTGAAAACCACAGCTTAACAGACATACAGAGAAAAGAGCCTAGTAAATATCTGAATAGTTTAAATAGCAGGGTTCCAAATCATAGTTTCGTACAAGTGGAAAGGAACTGTTACAGAAAAATAGAGCACACCAGTAATTTCCTAAAAATATACATGTGAACATATATATGTCTATAAATCTAGGAAGTGTAGAACGAGTGTAGAAAGGTAAACACTAGTCCCCTGTTGCCAGTGGTTTACCCTGAGTGGAGAACAGGAGTTTTTGTTTTGTTTTTATTGAAGTTGCATTGGTTTATAACATTACACAAGTTTCACCTGTGCAACAATACACGCGAAACACTGTTTTATTATACTGTATTATGCACTACAGTGTGCTCACCACCAAAAACTTAGTTTCTGTCTGTCAGAAAAAGCTGATCCACTTCCCTCCACCCCTACCCTTGGGTAACCACCACTCTGTTCTCTGTATCTGTGAGTTTCCTTTTGTTTGATTTGTTCAATTTTTTGCAATATTTAAGAAAAAAAGTTTTAGTACATCTAACTAAGGGAAGTTAGAGACTGCATTTCACTACAAGTAACAAAGCCTTGAAAAGAGTAATTTGAACAAGTCCAAAAACAGGGAGTCCAGGGATGGATTGTGTCTTCCAAGACCAACATCCTATGTCTCAAGGGCAAGTCCTATGTTCGATGCAACTGGGATTATATGTGGGGCTTCCCAGGTGGTGCTAGTGGTAAGAACCCACCTGCCAATGCAGGGGACATAAGAGATGTGAGTTCGATCCCTGGGTTGGGAAGGCCCCCTGGAGAAGGGCATGGTAACCCACACCAGTATTCTTGCCTGGAGAATCCCATGGACAGAGAAGCCTGGAGGCTACAGTCCATGGGGTCACAGAATTGGACACGACAGAGGCGACTTAGCATGCACAGGCTTATAGGTGCATCAGCTAGTGCTCATGGAATGGTAGCTTCACCTTGAACATCAAGTCTTCTTTCCAGGGAAGAGGAGGATAGCCAGGTACCAGGTAAGCTGAGTTTATCCTCTCCACTTACATGCCATTGGCCAGAATTATGTCACATGGCCAAATTCATCTACAAGGAATCTGTTTTTTTAAGTTGGCATATTATCAACTTGAACACAATCAATAGTAGGTTCTAACAATATTGCCATACTTGTAAAGCTCTTTGCAAATGAAGAAAGGAGAATGGAAAGAAGTGAAGGAAGAAAGGGACGAGTGCTGAAGGAAAGATGGAACAGACATGGACCCTGAAGACAGTAGACTTGGGTTTGAATTCTGCTGACGTCTCTTCCAGGTTTCCCAGGTGGCTCAGTGGTAAAGAATCTACCTGCCAGTTCAGGAGACATGGGTTTGATCCCTTTGTTGGGAAGATCCCCTGGAGAAGGAAATAGCAACCCACTCCAGTATTCTTGCCTGGAGAATCTCATGAAGAGGATCCTGGCAGTCCATGGGATCACAAAAGAGTCAGACATGACTTAGTGACTGAATATACGCCATCAATCCCATGCTTGTTGATGGCAAGCAAATTAGTTACTTGGAGGCTGCTTTTCCAACTGTAAAATGCCTACCTTACAAGGTGGCTATAAGGATTAAGTAAAACCATTTATATAATAGTCTTAGAGCAGTGAGTTCATACAATAAGTGCTAAGAAAAATAGATTTTATTCTTCTCCCTAGAATACTTACAGCCCATTAAACATTAAAACATTCAAAGGCACACAATTTGTTCTCTAATTATTTAATGGATATCATATTGGATCAAACTAAGAACTTCTGCTCTTCAAGGACAGGGACTTTGGTACCCTGCAGAATCCCCTAAAAGATACAGATGACTTTTTTACCACCTCCTCATTCACTGGACATCATGTACCTTCCACCCTGGATGCTGGGCAGTGCTGATAATACAGTGATTCTACACAGAGGTGAGGCTGGACCTTCAAAGTGAGATCCTAGTAAAGGTAAGAGAGTAACTATTGTGAGGGCAAGGCCCCCCTAATGTATAAACAGGACTGACTTGCAGGATCCAGATTGGCTAGGAGGCCCTAGGGACTCAACATGGAAAACAAAGGACAGAGAGAAAATCAGAGAGAAACAGAGGGAACCGAGTAGTCTTTCTATGGTGGAAACTTTGCCAAGTGAAAATTGTGTTTACATGGTAACGGGTAATTATGGAGGGCACCACAAACCCTGCTGTCTGCCCACACGCTTGTGCATGCATGCACACACACACTTTCTAAGGCTGAAGAAATCGCCCCGATTATTGCTCCTCTTACACTACTGACTTCGCTTTCACCCCCAAGCACAGCCCCCATCTCTACTCTCTCCTCTCATTAAGGGTGCTGTCCTTTGGGACATTCTAGTCTCCCGTGATGGCTGTCTTCCTTTCCCCCGCTCTTGATGGGGGCCTTCAAGATGGTGGAAGAGTAAGGCGTGGAGATCACCTTCCTCCCTACAGATACATCAAAAATACATGTGGCATGTGGAACAACTCCTACAGAACACCCCAGACCTCCAAAAAGTCTCAGTGCTCCAGCCAGGGGCTGAACCTGAACCTCTGAGGTGGGAGATCCAAGTCTAGGACATTGGCCCACCAGAGAACTCCTGATCCATGGAATAGTAATCTGCGAGAACTCTCCCACAGGCTTCCATCTCAATATCTCAACACTGGCTTTGCCCAGTGACTAGCAAGCTCTGGTACTGGATGACAGTCAACTAACGAATCAGGACCACAGCCCCGCCCACTAGCAGAGAGGCTGCCTAAAGCCACACTAAGCTCAGACACTCCTTTTCCCTGCTCTTGAGTTTACAACTGAGTCCCCTGTGACTCTACAGGTTATGACCTGCCAATCTTGCCTTGCACAATGCTCTTTCCTGTGTATTTCCACTGCCATCTATTTAAGATATAAGGTTAGTGGGTTTTCGATCCAATCTCCTTACAAATCTCACATATCATCTCTATCTCTCAGTCATATCTGCGAGACAGCGAAAGAGACACAGATGTATAGAACGGACTTTTGGACTCTGTGGGAGAGGAAGAGGGTGGGATGATTTGGAAGAATGGCATTGAAACATGTGTACTATCATGTAAGAAACGAATCGCTAGTCTATGTTCGATACAGGATACAGGATGCTTGGGGCTGGTGCATGGGGATGACCCAGAGAGATGATATGGGGTGGGAGGTGGGAGGGGGGTTCAGGATTGGGAACTCATGTACACCCATGGCTGATTCATGTCAATGTATGGCAAAACCAATACAGTATTGTAAAGTAAAATAAAGTAAAAATAAAAATTAAAAAAACATTGTCTATTAATTTCTGAAATGCAGTTCTTTTGTTACATAATGCAGCATTACCCTTATTGTTTAGGTAGGTAAACTAAGGTGTAGAGAGACATGAAAGGCCTTGACAAAGGTCACACGACTTGTAAATTTCAGAGGTGGGGCTCAGAACATGATCTCTCTGGTTCCAGAGCTACATTTTTTTTCCCATAATACCATAATGTCAGTCAAGCATGAGGGAAATCTCCCTTTGCTCCTGGAAGGTGGCTGACTTCCTGCCTTGCTCAGCAGGCTGTGTCCCAGTTGCTTCCTCTTTTCTGACAACCAAGCTCTCTACAGAGACCGCTGCTGAAATCTGCAGTGAATCCAACATCAGGTCAGGATGCCAGTTACTGGGCAGTGGAGTCGGAGAGAGATGAGTGCCAGTGCCTGTGACTTCTGTGTTTTAATATTCACTTAACTTTGTAGAGAGTAATTATATTCCACTTATTCTACACCAGCTGGTATTTACTTCATCCTCCATCAGGCATCAACAGAGCATGGGGCTGCAAGACAGAAATATTACTCTGGTGAACATAAATATTTCATTTTTCACACCACAAATGCGTTGATGATTTATTAATTAGCCTAAAGGCTGCTGCCTCTGCAGAGCTGAAAACTAAGCCTTTCTGCTCTGTGGATTGGGTCTGTCTGGGGCACAGTGCCCGCGGGTGATGCTTAGCCAGGAACATGGCCCAAGTTTGGCAAAATGCCTCTAGAATGCCCAAGCCAAACTTTGCAGACCTAGCTTTGGGTTTTGACTGTGCACATAAGCCCTGCAGGGAACTTTCCCAGCCTCGAAAATTATCTTATATTTGCCTTTCCAGAAAATGTAGCTGGGACCAAAGCTGGTCTACCTACCAGCTGGCTACTGAGGTGAAGCTGTACACCTGCCTAAGGGGGCCACTGTCTGCCTTGGATTCAGCTTTTGAGGCCATGTGACTCATCTGAGGGTTAGAGGTTCAGGGGACCTGATGGGTTCTCCTCTTAAACTTTAGCCACATGTGTCAGCCAGTGACACAACTTGGGGCACTCTCTTTCATAATTTCTGAACACTACAAGAGGAACAGTTATCCTGGGGGTGAAGCACTCATGTGACAGGGCCCCAATCCAACCAGGACCAAGACAGCCACCCTAGGCAATTCCCTGAGCTCTCTGAAGAGACTCTCATCTGGGTTCTGAATAAGTTGTATTAAAAGGAAGAGTAAAAATGGAGCCCAAAATAGCAGCTTTGTTTGCTGATGAAACTAAATGAGAGGCACAATTTGGTGTCAGGTCCAAGTGGTCTTTTTATACTGTTCATGGGATTCTCACAGCAAGAATAGTGGAGTGGGTTGCCATTCCCTCCTTCAGTGGACCGTGTTTTACCAGTGCCCTCTGCTATGACCCATCTGTCTTGAGTGGCATTGCGTGGCATGCCTCATAGCTTCACTGAGTTACACAAGCCCCTTCACCACAAGGCAGTGATCCATGAGCACTGAAGAACTGTGGTGCTAGAGAAGACTCGAGAGTTCCTTGGATAACAAGGGGATAAAATCAATCCTAAAGGAAATTAACCCCACATATTTATTGGGAGGACTGATGCTGAAGTTGAAGCTCCAATACTTTGACCAGCTGATGTAAGAGCCAACTCATTGGAAAAGACCCTGATGCTGGGAAAGATTGCAAACAAAAGGAGAAGAGGGCAGCAGAGGATGAGATGGTTGGATAGCATCACCAATTCAGTGGACATGAACTTGGGCAAACTCTGGGAGATAGTGAGGGACAGGGAGGCCCAGCGTGCTGCAGTCCATGGGGTAGCAAAGAGTCAGACGCAACTTAGTGACTAAACAGAAACAACAAAGTGGTCTGCTAATCTCCCACATTTGTTTAGGCAGTGGTTCTCAATGGGGGCAAGGGGGAGGTTAATGTAAGCTGCAATATCTGGAGATGTTTTGGGCTAGCATAACTAGGAATGTTATGGGTGTCTGCTGGGTAGAGCCCAAGGATATAGCTAAATATCCTACAACACAGAAGAGAGTTTCCAAACCCCAGCCCACCCCCAACCCAAATTCATCTGGTCAAAATGTCAGTGTTGCTGAGGCTGAGAAGACTTGTGCTACACTGGTAGGCAGCACATCAGAAGTCAACATGAGTCTGTAAAGTAGACACACAGGCCAGTGCACCCCACTGTTCCTGGGAAATGAGAAGAATGATAAACCCATACCCCATGCTCAGAATCTTTGACAGATTATCACTGGGCAATGTGCCCCAGTGGTTGCTGTCTCTTTCCAAGTAACATATTCCATCTTCATAGGTAGGAGTAAAGAGTGGAACAGGTGACTAGGAGCATTCTTGGGAAAAACCCCCTCAAAGATACCAGGAACAAGGGAAGACCCTCCCTCCTAACAGAATCCATCCTCACACTCCAGCCAGACATACAGATGAACCTCAAACATCAGCAAGTGATAAGTGTAACAATCTGGAAGTCATCCTGCCCCATTTCTTAATTTCAACAAGCTTCCTCTGTGTTTTCCAGCCTCAAACCGTTGACTTCCTAATGGGACTCAGATAATCTCTCAGTTGTTCCACTGACTTGCCCCAAACTTTACCCTGGACCTCAGTTTGATGCTATGACTCCTTTTCCCTCCTTCTTGAGGTTATAATCATTTTTTGACTCTTCATGTATAACTGAATCCATAGACTCTATGTGTATAACCAAACTGACCCCTGGCTAGGGACAACCTGGCCAAAGGGTGAGAAATCCATACACTGAAGGTCCTGGGTTGCACAAAGTTATTGATATTAAGAAAAGATAGTAATCACTAGGTATTTGTTCTTTCAAGATTCTCCCAGAACTTTATCTATTTTCTATTTTAGCAGTATTACATGCATTGCACACTATTAATATCCCTGTTGTACAGATGAGGAACACGAGGCTGAGGCTGAGAGGCTGTAATTTTCCCAAGATGGCACAGTTAGTAAACAGCACATAAGAATGAGAATTCAGACTGTCTGGCCCCAAATCTGTCTTTGCTAACTACTACTATACACCATGCTGGGGGAGGGACATGAGAAAATGAAGGACAATTTCTGTATAGGGTACACATGACTAGGGTACACATTGGTCATTAAACAGAGACAAAGAGGACCTTAAGCAAAGGAGGAGGTTTCCCCCAAAGAGGCAATATTTGAGGCTTGATAAATGCAGGCTTCCCAGGTGGCACCAGTGGTAAAGAACTCGTCTGCCAAAGCAGGAGATATAAGAGACACAGGTTGGGTTCAGTCCCTGGCTGGGAAGATCCTCTGGGGTAGTAAACGACAACCCACTCCAGTATTCTTACCTGGAAAATTCCATGGACAGAGGAGCCTGGTGGGTTATAGTCCACGGGGCCACAAAGAGTTGGACATGACTGAGCACCTTACTCAAATGAGAGCTATTTTGAGGGGTGGGAGCCAGTCTCTGGTGGAGCTCCTTTCACAAAAGCACAGCACAGAAAAGGAACAGGGCAGTCTGGTCTTGCAGCTGAAACAGGGACTGCAAGACAAGAAGAGTGCAGCAGCTGGGGATGGAGGTGGCATGGATCACAGAGCGCCTGAAGACATTGCATAAGCATCTAACTCTTTCCAGGAGGCAATAGAAGAAGGCCACAGGTCATCTGCATCTCAGAGAGAGTCCTCTAAGCCCAAGCATGGTAAACAGGGTGTGAGGTGACACTGGTCAACCATACCCAACAAAAAAGTTCTTATGATAAGGCCTGAACCAAGACGGAAGCTTGGGTATGAACAATAGTAGACAAATAAGAGATATTTAGAGGGTGGCAGCTTAAGTAGAGATAAATTAATAAACAAAATTTCTGTATAGGCAGTTTCCTAACAAACTTAGGACCTCATAATAGCAAAGCTCCAGCATAGGGCACAGCCGCCAGTGAGCTAGATCACAAGAGGCAGGAAGGGGTGAATTCCCTAATGACGGCAGCAGAATCCATTCAGCATTCATCTGATAAGCTCCCCCCTCATCAATGGCCCTGTCTACACAGGTGTCAGACTGGAGCCACAAGTCTCAAGACAAATGACCCAGAGCCTCAGCACTGGCCATTGTAACTAGAGAGGTGTGGACTGAACTGAACTAAGTGAGTGATTCTCATTTCTTATTTTAGTGAATAAGGAGCATCACACAATAAAATTAGACTTCATTCAAAATGATTAACACTAGCAACTTTCAATGAAATAGTTTAATCCACTTGATTTAAGGGGTCTGGAAACCTTCCATAAAACCATTATCAACATATGGATAGATTTCATTATTATTAATAAAAATCTGGTTTAGGCAAGTTTCGTTCAAATTGCTTCATGCATCAAATATTGAGATAGATGACATTTTTGGAGACGGCTGCCAAAACCTCTATTCACAGGTGCTGCATCCAGGTTGTACACAGACCTATAAGATGACTAGCCTCCTACTATGGAAGGCAAAGTCCATATAGGTCCCAAGGATTTTTAAGAGGAACCTGTGGCATTCAGACTCAGCAGAACTATTTTCTCTGGGAAAAGCCTATGAATATTTGTGAATCTGTGAATAGCTGAGAAATCAGGTTCCAGGTCAGTTTGCTTATGCCAGTTCTACTAAATTCTAATAATACTTTTCTAAATTGGTGTCTATGCATCAAATTTATTTCTTATATGATAGGTTGATTTTAACACATCTATGGAAAATCCTTTTCCTTATATTCTTTTAGGTGTAGTTTTTCCATCTCATCTACTTTAAAGTATTTCTTAAAAAAAGAAAATCTCAGTGTATTCATAATAATAAAAAATGTATATCTTCAGAGGTAGCAAAATAAATGTACGAGAAGTGGCAGGGTCTTTCTTATAAAGTAGAATGACAATCATCTCAGGGCACATATTTATCTTACTTTCTATGGTGCCTGAAAGTGAAAGTGAAAAGTGAAAGTGAAGTCACTCAGTCGTGTCCAACTCTTTGTGACCCCGTGGACTGTAGCCTACCAGGCTCTGCCGTCCATGGGATTTTCCAGGCAAGAGCACTGGAGTGGGTTGCCATTTCCTTCTCCAGGGCATCTTCCCAACCCAGGGATCGAACTCAGGTCTCCTGCATTGCGGGCAGACACTTCACCCTCTGAGCCACCAGGGAAGTCCTCTATGGTGCCTGGAGGAGAATAAATAATCAGGAGGTAAAGAGGAGAGCAGTTGACTGGATTACTATGGATCCTTTCTTCCAGAGGCTGTAAAAAGATATTTGTTCAGAGACTTATATAGTAACACAAAAAGATGAATCCCTAATGGCTGAGCCGTTAAACATTTTTTTTTTAATTAAAGCAATATAGCCCTAAAAAATAGAAATGTACATTAATTCAACCTCTGCAGGCAAGGTTTTTGAAAATCAGATTCAATAGATGACACAGGGAAAGAATAAAGACAGTTTTTACTACCCCAAAGTGAACATCACACGTAAAATAAAAACTTAAAAGGCTAATAATTTGGAAAATATTAATTTACTGATATATTTATTACAGATCTCAAGGTTGAAACCTAGTTGATATCTAGGCTGTCTAGTAGCATCAGTGATGAGAGTAAGATAAAATTAAGAGAAGAAATATGCTTGAATGTGCTTATTCAGTCAGGTATTAATACATAATTGCACTTCTGGTACATGAGTCATTAAACATATTGCTACATAAAATAAAAAGCCTAGATGTTTATAATCTGAGTGGCTTAGGAAGATGATCTGATGAATCCAATTGCTGAAACTACTAAAAGTTCTTGTAAATAGAGCAAAAACTATTTTTACATTCATCAATGATACTGATTTACAAAACAAAGACAAAAACAAAAAAACAGGAAAACTCAAATTTGTTAGAAGAAATGGCAAATCCTCTCTGGAGCAAAAAATAACTTAAAATAAGTGTCAAAGAATTTAAATAAATAAAGTCTCAAGGAAAGATGTTCCTTGATTACAGAGTAAAGCAACAGGCGCAGAGTAAAAAAGAATCATGACTGAAGGACAGAAGAAACAACAAATCAGATCAGCAAAATGCCCAATATTGAAATTATCAACTTAAGAATATAAGCTCGAAGGGGGGGAAAAAAACTGAAATGGTTACTAAAGGACAGGAAAATATAGGATTTAACCAAAATATATTTTTCAAGTTATCAAGTTGAGATTCTAGAAGCGGAACAAAGTCAGTGATTAAAAACTTTTAATTCAATAACTAAGTTCAACAGCTAATTCAACAAAGCTGAAGAGTGAAATAATTTAAAAATAGGATCAAATGAAACTATAAAGAATGAAGAACAGTAACAAAGGCACAGATAATTTGAGAGGAATTTTAATAAAGTCAAGGTTAAAAGGCCTAATAAGATCTGTTGGAAGTGCAGAGGAAATGAGAGCTATTGAGAGAGAATCTATTTGAAAGGAAAAGCTACAGTAGTCAAGACAGTGTGATACTGGGATAAAGTTAGACGAGTTAAAGAGGGCAGAAGTAGACCCACACAAGTATGGACAACTCAGTTTTGACATGATGCAAAGGCAATTCAGTGGAGACAGTATAGTCTTTTAGAAAAAATGGTGGTGGAACAACTGGACAGCCATATGCAATGAACAAACACATACTTTAGTACGTACCTCTTACCATATACAAAAATTAAAGGGATCATAGACCTAAAATTTAAAACATAAACTATACAATTTCTAGAAAGAAAACACTGAAACAAATCTTTGTGAAATTAGGTTAGGCAGTATTTTATTTTATTTTTTTCAATTTCTCCATTATTTTATTTTATTATTTTTTGGGGGGTTTAACTGTTTTGTATTTTTTATTATTTTTTTTAATTTAAATTTTATTTTTTTACTTTACAATGCTGTATTGGTTTTGCCATACATTGACATGAATGCACCACATACAACACTACTGTAGGTTTAATTGTGTCCCCTCCAGTATCTTTGTTGTTGTTGAGTCACTAAGCTGTGTCTGACTCTTTGCAACCCCACGGACTGCAGCACGCCAGACTTCCTTGTCCTTCACTATTTCCCAGAGTTTGCTCAAGTTCATGCCCATTGACTCAGTGACACAATCTATCTGACCCCTTCTTTTGCCTTCAGTTTTTCCCAGCGTCAGTGTCTTTTTCCAATAAGTTGGCTCTTTATATCAGGTGGACAAAGTATTAGAGCTTCAACTTCAGCATCAGTCCTTCCAGTGAATATTCAGGGTTGATTTCCTTCAGGGTTGATTTGGAAACAGGGTCTTTACAGAGATAACTGAGTTACAATGAAGCTATTAGAGTGAGGGGCTTCCCTGGTTACTCAGATGGTAAAGAATCCACTTGCAATGCAGGAGGCCTGAGTTCAATCCCTGCGTTGGAAAGATCCCCTGAAGAAGGAAATGGCAACCCACTCCAGTATTCTTGCCTGGAGAATTCCATGGACATAGAAGCCTGGCTGGCTACAGTCCACGGGGTCGCAAAGAGTCAGACACGACTGAGTGACTAACACTAATATAGCATGATTGGAGTGTTTACAAAAAGTAAAAATGTGGACAATGAGAGAGACACGCACAGAGGGAAGACTTGGAGAAGAGACATGGAGAGTATTCCATGTGGAAGCAGAGGATTGGAGAGAGACAGCTACAAGCCAAGGAATGCCAAAGATTGTCAGCAACTACCAGACACTAGGCGAGAGGCATGGAATAGATTCTCCCACACAGCACTCCCCTGATAGCGCAGCTGGTAAAGAATCTGCCTGCAGTGCAGGAGACCTGGGTTCAATCCCTGGGTTGGGAATATCCCCTGGAGAAGGGAAAGGCTACCCACTTCAGCATTCTGGCCTGGAGAATTCCATGGACGGTACAGTCCATGGACTGTAAAGAGTCAGACACAACTGAGCAGCTTTCACTTCACAGCATTCCAAAGAACTATGAGATAATAAATTGCCACTTCTGTAAGCCAGTTTGTGGTGCTTTGTTACAGACACCATGAACGCAATCTCTAATTTTTTAAATGATGGTAAATTTGATGTCATCAAAACTAAGAACTTCTGTTATTCAAATGTATTTGGTAACAAACTGAAATGATAAACACAGACAGGGAGAAAATGTTTGCTAATCATATATCTTGATAAATGATTTATATCCAGAATATGTAAAGAAGCCTCAAAATTCAATAACAGCCAAATAAAATAAAACAGCCTAATAAGAGGCAAACAGTGTCAGGAAAAAGTTTCAGATGTACAATGGCAAGTAAGCATATGAAGAGATGCTCAACAGCATTAATCTGTAGGAAGTGCAAATTAAAATTACAATGAGATACAACATCAAACCTATTAAAATGGGTAAAATTTAAATGACTGATCATACCAACTGTTATCAAGGATATGAAGCAACTAGAACTCTTATACATAGCTGGTAGAAATGTAAAATGGCACACATTGGAAAACATTTCTGCACTTCCTAAAAAAGTTAGAATACACTAATTTACAATTCAGCCATTTACCCAAGAGTAATGAAAGTATATAAACATATAACATATCTGAATATCCATACAATTTTATCTGAAATAGCAAAGAACTGGAAACAACCCAAATATGCATCAGCAGATCAACAGACAAGCCAATTGTTTCATATCCATATACAATAGTATATTACTCAACAGTGAAAAGGAATGAACTATTTTACACACAACAAGTTTTAAAATAATTAATATTAGTGAAAAAAAGCTTGACATAAAAATGACATATTGCGTGATTCATTTATATATAATTTTAGAAAGTGCACCCTAACCTATAATGACAGAAACTCAATTAGTGACTTCCTAGGAATGGAGAGGAAGGACTGGGATGGGCAATAAGGAGGAATTACCACAGTGCATGAGAAAATTTGGTGAGAGTAGATAATGAATATTTATTATCATGATATTTTTCATAACGTCATATGTGTATATATTTTTTAAACTTATCAAATTATATACTTTACATTTAATTTATATGTCAATTATACAAAATACAGTTCCTTATGTGTAGTTCCTTTATGTTAGTATACAAAATACAGTGTCAGTTATACAAAATCATAATTAAATTGGATTTAACCCCCCAAAATATAAGTGTTCTCTACAGAACACAGGGAATATAGCCAATATTTTATAATAGCTATAAACTGAATATAACTTTTAAAAATTGTGAATCACTATGCTTGGAGAAGGCAATGGCACCCCACTCCAGTACTCTTGCCTGGAAAATCCCATGGATGGAGGAGCCTGGTAGGCTGCAGTTCATGGGGTCGCCAAGAGTCGGACATGACTGAGTGACTTCACTTTCACTTTTCACTTTCATGCACTGGAGAAGGAAATGGCAACCCACTCCGGTGTTCTTGCCTGGAGAATCCCAGGGACTGGGGAGCCTGGTGGGCTGCTGTCTATGGGGTCGCACAGAGTCGGACATGACTGAAGCGACTTAGCAGCAGCAGAAGCAGCATGCTATACATTTGAAACACAGACTACTGTACATCAACTGCACCTCAGTAAAAATTTTTTAAAAACGGGATTAAATAAATAAGAGGTAGAATAAATGCAACTTGTAGATGAATGCTTAGCCTCTGGACAGATACAGACTTGGATTCATAATTCCTGGATCAATGGCTTACTCATTAAACATGACCTTGCTCAATTAAAAAAAAAAGAATGTTAACAGAAACAATATGGGATTAAAGCATATCAAAATACAGAGTGGAACACGAATGTACTGATCATCACTGTGGTCCGTGTCCACACTGAACGTGACTCTGTAAGAACAAAATGACTGACCCGGAGGCCATGCTGTCTTTCCTCTGTCACAGGGCTGCTACTCTGCGCACTGCTCTGGTCTCATCAGCTAAACTACAGCCATTAAGAATATACCATCATCTTGTCAGAAGGCAATTTACCAGTGTCTAGTCTTTTCCAAGAATGTATTTATTTACTCCATTTAGATTTGAAAAGAATGCAGTTAACCACAACATAAGCAGTTTTTATAGATTTGTTCAAGATGAGGTCCTGGGAGGATTCAGTGTTTAAAAGAATTTTCTATTTTTCACTATAAAATTAATTTATAATTAATTTACACAGTATTTGAGTTAATATTCATATTAAATTCACCATGTTCACTATCGACTCAAAAATTTTTAGTTACACTGACTTTCTATTTCCTTCCCTTTTTTCTTTTAATTTTGAGGCCTATTTGATGTAATTGTCCCCAGTGGTGAATTCTATGGCTACTTTTACATCTAATGATCCTCTTCCTCCCACTTCATCACTGGAAAGCATTTTCATTATTAAAATGTGTAATCCACTTTAAAAAAAAGAGAAAAAGTTGCAGGGCAACCGGTATATTTATATACTCGTGGAATGGCACATTATTTGGAAAATAATCCTATATCAACTGACAAAAGTGGAAAAGAGCATACTCTGTGACTCACCCATTTGGAAATAAATCTATCCTTTGGCTCTCCCAATTCTATGTACATTTTACACATGATATGTAAAATATATATGTATATGCAAGATATACATAGACACATATAAATACATATTTATATGTTATATATATATTTGATATATATTATACATAGGTCCATCTAGTCAAGGCTATGGTTTTTCCAGCGGTCATGTATGGATGTGAGAGTTGGACTGTGAAGAAAGCTGAGTGCTGATGAATTGATGCTTTTGAACTGCAGTGTTGGAGAAGACCCTTGAGAGTCCCTTGGACTGCAAGGAGATCCAACCAGTCCATTCTGAAGAAGATCAACCCTGGGATTTCTTTGGAAGGAATGATGCTAAAGCTGAAACTCCAATACTTTGGCCACCTCATGCGAAGAGTTGACTCATTGGAAAAGACTCTGAGGCTGGGAGGGATTAGGGGCAGGAGGAGAAGGGGACGACGGAGGATGAGATGGCTGGATGGCATCACCGACTCGATGGACATGAGTCTGAGTGAACTCCGGGAGTTGGTGATGGACAGGGAGGCCTGGCATGCTGCGATTCATGGGATCGCAAAGAGTCGGACACGACTGAGCGACTGAACTGAACTGAACTGAACTGACTGATACATATATGAAGCCCACATGTTATTAGATAATATCAATATAGTAGATAGCCATATCTATATGCAGTATATAATTAGATAATATTCATGTATCAGATAAACATTAATATTTCTGGAATAATTCTTTTTCTAGAAAAAAATAATATCAATCTATAGTTGGCTATATAACCAGATTCCAGTGTATTTATAAACCAGAATACTGTTCACTAGTTAAGGTGAATGAATTACAGCTCAACAACAATCCTCAGGAAGAAATATATATATACCAAATATTTTATGAAGTTTGTATCATTACAATATTAAATAAATAAAGCTTCCCCATAAAATTTGTATCTAATATATATAAATAGTAATGATAAAATATTAAAAAATTGCATCAATGACCATGGAACAATTAATTTTTTGGAATGGTAACCAGGAAAGCTTTATTTTTATCCTTCTTTTCTTTCAGACTTTCCAACTTTTATTTAATAAGTATATACTATGTTGATAGTGAAAGTGATCACCTATAAATCTCAAAGTGTTAGGTTAAAGTATTGTAGTGTGTGATTGCTTTTTGATCAAGCATTACTCTATGAGGTGGATTATTGAATAAAACAGAGAGATGGAGCTAAATAACTTTTATTCTTAGTGTCAAAGTATAATGTTCCATTAAACTGGCAAATTTGGTATCAGGTGATTTCCTTCATAGGTCCGCAAAGTGTGCTAAGTCTCCTAAAATAACCCCCAGAGAGTAAAATGTAGGCCAGAAAACCAAAAGGGAGACATTTGACAAACCGTATACGACATAATGTAAAATTCATAAACGGAAGATTTCTGAATCTAAAAGTACTTAAAATACTTAAAAGTAGCCAAACGAATCAAACTATTTCTAAAAAGATGCAAGCACTCTTTCTAATCAGTGTAACATTGTGTATATTCCATACAATGGATTGCATTGTGTAAATACAGATTTTGAGTGTCACTGGGCAACTTTCAACTAACCAAATTAGTTTTACTCAAGTATGCTGTAGTTAAATTTACCTGCTCACGCAGGTGCTGATCATGGTGGCAATGCCGGTGGACTGGAAGACCCGCTGCCAGCACAGAGGAACTTGACAGAAGCCAAGCAAATGCCCGAGCGGAAAACAAAGAGGCACCGGGTTTGGCTGCCCCAGGAGGGAAGTGGACAATAGGAAGAAAGATGCTCAACAAGAGCAACTGATAGATGCTCAGCACTAGTATGTATCATATATATGGAGCAAGAGATCATTCAGAACATGAAGCTGAGAGAGAAGCAGAAAAGAACATCGTCACTATTACAAGCTCAGTATCCAGGTCTATAAAAAGAGCAAACCAAGCTTAGAAGACAGAGTGGCATGTCTGCCTTGAACACTGGGGGAGAGAGCTGGGGGTCAGAGGGGAGCTGCCCAGAAAAAGGCATATTTCTGGACCTTAAACCTGAGTAAGATTTTTGCCAAATAGAGAAAAGGGGTGAAATAATAAGTGAAAGGGTATGACTTGCTTATAAAATTATAAGTCCCTTTTCAGTACCAGAGTTTAATTAAATATTTCAGGTGAAAAGTGGCGAATGCAAGTTCAAAGTTAGTTAGAGAGTTCTGGAGCTGAGAAAACGTTGGGCTGCATAGCTCTAACTTCCTCCTTACGCATCAGAGAAGCCATGAAGGTACTCCTGTTTTTGCTGTTGTTTTATTTGTAAGAAAAGAATGAAACATGATCATGATTTTTTTTTAAGTATTGCAGAAAGGAGTAAAAATGGAAGCAAGTCCAAGTGGGAGATGATAAGGGACTAAATTGAAGCTTTGCCACTAAGGAAGAAATATGAAAAGACTTAAGAAGCATTTTGAAAGATGAATAGTCAGGCTTTGGTTCAAAATTGACTGTGGAAGGCGAGAGAGAAGGAGTAGTAGATAAGGACCCTGAAAATTCTAATTACGACGACTCTGCGGATGACAATATCATTAATGGAGATACGGAATGCAGGAAAAAGAGCTGGTTTTAGGAAGCAGATAATGAGTTTAGCTTAGGACATGCTGATGTGTATGTTTCTCTGGTATATCCAGGAAAGTAGAAAATGGAAATAGAAGTCTGGGACTGAAATTCTGAGTTAGTGAAATAGACTTGAGACTCAAGTCCAGTGCTGATATTTAAAGCTCTCAGAGAGCAGGAGAGACTAATAATCAAAACAGAATACATGGAATTGAGTGCTCACTGTGTGACCACTTTACATATATTCATTTATTTAATTAATGATCCTATAAGTTCTGTAGTTGCTTCCCCTACCATAGGAAGCTGATTCACAAAGAGTTAAAAACTTGTCCAAGAATGGAAGTGGTCAAGCCGGCATGCACAACCAAGGAGTCTGGTGTCATTGCAGAGATGATTGGCCAACACTTTATAGCCTCCTCTGCCAGTGAATGACAAGGGGATCACAGATATTTGGGAGACACGTTGAGGAAGACAGGCCAATGGAGATCAGAGAAGATAATCAAGGATAGGTCTTCTCGGAGAAGGCAATGGCACCCCACTCCAATACTCTTGCCTGGAAAATCCCATGGACAGAGAAGCTTGGTGGGCTGCAGTCCATGAGGTCGCTAGGAGTCAGACACGACTGAGCGACTTCACTTTCACTTTTCACTTTCATGCATTGGAGAAGGAAATGGCAACCCACTCCAGTCTAATGTTCTTGCCTGGAGAATCCCAGGGGCAGGGGAGCCTGGTAGGCTGCCATCTATGCGGTCGCACAGAGTCAGACATGACTGAAGTGACTTAGGAGCAGCAGCAGCAGGTCCCCCCAGTGGCTCAGCAGTAAAGAATCCACCTGCAATGCAGGAGACACGGGTCTGATCCCTGGATTGTGAAGCTCTCTCAGAGAAGGAAGTGGCATCCCTCTCCGGTATTCTTGCCTGGGAAATCCCATGGACAGGGAAGCCGGTGGGCTACATACAGTCCATGCGGTCACAAAAGAGTCGGACACAACCTAGGGACTACACAACAACAAGCGAGGAGGGAGTATCATGTCAAGAAAAGCAAAGGAGGAGAGGGTTTCAAAGGAGGAGAAGCCCGTAGTGTCAACTGTTATTAAGTCTCAGATGCTTTGTGTAGGGGGTCAGAGGCCAGAGAGCAGTTTTCTGCAAGGTGATGGGAAAAGAGGCTGGACTGTGGGGGCTTTGGAGGCCATAGGATTGAAAGGACAGAAGCAATCAGAACAGAAGGCTCTTCCAGAAAGAAGAGAAGAGAGGCAACAACTTGATGGGTAACAGTATGGAGGAGAGACTTCCGGCGTTTTCAAAATCAGGGGTTGCCCTGACCCAGATGTCTGTCTTGGCTCAGATAAAACGCTCAAGTTTACAAAGGGAATCATAGCCTTACCATCAAGCTTGTGCAAATACACTTTAGGTTAACATACTAGGTCAAAGAAAAAGGATTAGTGTTTAGGGATCACAGCCAGGAGCAGGATCTCCAAAAGGTTGAAGGAAGCCCGCTAAGTTAGCCCCTGTTATCTTAGTGACATAGCCGGGAGGAAGCATGGGCGTCAGTTTTTATGCTTGTGTTCATGCACAGGATGAACAAGGGACACCCAAGACCTGGAATCAGTGCTCATATGAAGCTGCCTAAACGGTGGGGTCTGGGAATCCAGATTTAGCAATGGACTGAGGTGAGGCACAGAGGGTCGGAGGAGGTCTTAGCATCCTCTATGATTGAACCCTCTTCTTAAGATGACTAGCATCCTTCTAATCCTCATATTATCCCAGGTTTTGGAGTTTCGGTGCTTGTTCTACCCTCACTGAATTAATATGCAAAGAAATCTGTCTGTGTTGGGCCACTTGGACACTGGAGGTTACTGGTTCTCAGAGTTTAGTATGGCAAGGGCAGCAGCCAAGCCTGATACACATGCAGTGAACCAAACATACAACTCACGATTCTAAATATAAATATTGTGAAAACAGGTTGTCGGAGACTAACAGAGACTAACTTCCTCCCTTTTTCAGTGAACTTGGGTCTTGTGTGTAATTGTTGGAGTTTCCTCCCACATCCATGAACTTTCTCCAAGAAAATAACAGCGCAAACCTCTATTTGGCACCCCAGGGTAAGGAAGACAGCAGACAGGAAGGAGCTGTCTGGCCCTGCTCTTTAAATCAACCTACTCAGCACTTAGAAACCCACATCATCATAAATCAGTCAGGTAACTGGGACCTTAGGCAATGGAATTCTGCAGCCAGTTTCTATTTGCCCACCCTGAATCCTTTCCCCTTACTCTTGACATTCTAGATTCTTTAAGATTCCCTTTCTCCCAACTAGCCTTCCAATATGTTTCCAAGAATTTCACATTTATGCTCTCCCCACCTTGTACCTGATGGCCATATTTAGGACTGCCTATTTTGAATTAAACTCTATGATTTTCAAACAACATAAATTTAGTATGTGTTTTCTAGCCCTTGCAAGATAATTGAAGATAAAAGATGTGCCTTTTCCATCTGACTCCAGGTCCAGTTAGCCAAGCTCACCTCTTGCCTGGCTTTCCAGCAAAGTGAGGGTGGGCAGACAAGAAGAGAGATGGCAAAAGCTTAGGGGTGGGGTTTGCATCCCTCCCTGTCAATTGTCCTAAGTGATTCTCTTTTCTCTTCCCCAACAGAGCAGGTTTCCCAGGGAAACCTTCTGTTGTCACTCCTTATCTTTGATTTGGAAAGAACAGAACAATTTTGCATAATACATAGATCTCCCCTAAATTATAAATATTCTGTGACTGCAGATTTCCCCCACTGCCTCTGTCTATACCTTAATATCAGCTTAAAAATTGTCTTCCCAGAGTCAGGAAGGTGAAAGGTAAATTGGATGTGGCAAAATCAGAAGTCAGAGCAAGGGAGTGAGCATGTGATCTGGCTAGCTTCCAAGATGTATAATGACACTCTACCTAACTAGATTCTCCCATAGCCTATATGGGTCTATTTTTCTGTTTCATTTGCTTGTTCGGTGGCTTCCAGTGAGTTCCCTGCTCCCTAAGGAATCTTTCTAGGTTTGCCCCATTGTGTGCCCTGTCTCCCAGGAACCTGTTAAGACTGAATCCTGATTGACACCCTTAACTGGTTGGGATATATAGAAAGAATTCTTATTCCACTCAGTGGCTTGCTCTCCTGGAAGTCAGCTTTTTAAATGGCTGATTGGTGTGGTTGTTTGAAGTATAAGGTTTCTTGAGATCATAATGAAAATATGAGATCAGCAGTCAGTTCAGTTCAGTCGCTCAGTCGTGTCTGACTCTGCAACCCCATGAATCGCAGCATGCCAGGCCTCCCTATCCATCACCATGTCCCGGAGTTAACCCAAACACATGTCCATCGAGGAGGTGATACCATCCAGCCATCTCATCCTCTGTCATCCCCTTCTCCTCCTGCCCCCAGTCCCTCCCAGCATCAGAGTCTTTTCCAATGAGTCAGCTCTTCACATGAGGTGGCCAAAGTACTGGAGTTTCAGCTTTAGCATCATTCCTTCCAAAGAACACCCAGGACTGATCTCCTTCAGAATGGACTGGTTGGATCTCCTTGCAGTCCAAGGGACTCTCAAAGAGTCTTCTCCAACACCACAGTTCAAAAGCTTCAATTCTTCAGCGCTCAGCCTTCTTCACAGTCCAACTCTCACATCCATACATGACCACTGAAAAAACCATAGCCTTGACTAGATGGACCTTTGTTGGCAAAGTAATGTCTCTGCTTTTTAATATGCTATCTAGGTAGGTCATAACTTTCCTTCCAAGGAGCAAGCGTCTTTTAATTTCATGGCTGCAATCACCATCTGCAGTGATTTTGGAGCCCCCCAAAATAAAGTCTGACACTGTTTCCATTGTTTCCCCATCTATTTGCCATGAAGTGATGGGACCAGATGCCATGATCTTCATTTTCTGAATGTTGAGCTTTAAGCCAACTTTTTCACTCTCCTCTTTCCCTTTCATCAAGAGGCTTTTTAGTTTTTCGCTTTCTGCCATAAGGGTGGTGTCATCTGCATATCTGAGGTTACTGATATTTCTCCCGGCAATCTTGATTCCAGCTTGTGCTTCATCCAGCCCAGCATTTGTCATGATGTTCTCTTTGGATTATGGCTGAATGGTTATCACAGGAAGCGGAGGTCCAAGATTCAGTGCAGTTTTGTTTTTTTTTTTTTTAATCTTAAATACTAAGATCTTTAATATACTCTTAAATTGACACTTTTTAGTCTTACCATTTGTATGCTTCTTGCTCAAACTCTTGTCAAGAGAGAAGAGGAATGAAGGTATAAATATGTGGGTCATGAGCTAAGTGTTGATTTCAGCCTATCTCTTGCGGCCTCAGGGGAGTGGTCCAAATCCAAGCACCCGAGGAGGTGCTGCAAACTCAAATTCAGTTCTGGCATTAGATTCTCTTTGGGCATCAGATATGTTAGGTAAAGCACAATCAGGGAGCATGGAAATATTCATTCAAGCAGACAGGACTGGAGAGACCTTGATGATCCTCTCTGTCTTCATTAATTCAAAACACCCAGCTCTGGTTGGGATTTCCTCTGAGGTTACAGAAGTGAACACAATAAATATGACGCCCGTTGTCACAGAGCTTGCTGTCTTATAAGGGCGATGCATAATTCTGCTTGGAATGGGATGTGGAGAAAGAGCACACAGCGGCAGGATATACACACATCACACACAAAGGCACACAGTTTCTTTTCACTTCTGATCACTCATTTTGAAACATCTTGTATTTTTTTTTCCCCCTAGAAAATCAGTCTCTGTAACCATGGAAATGGCTGTTGTTTTCAGTCCAAGGGGAAATAGGATTGTGTGTTTAAGGAGATACTGAATAAGCTTTGATTGCTGCTTGAGTGGAACTTTCAATTTCAACTCTTCACCACTCAAAGCTCCCACAGTCAGCTAAAGTGGCCACAGGAATCATAGGCTGCAGACCCTACCCCTCAATTCCTTTAGTCCACCTGCAAGCTGGCTTCACCCCTGCCGCACCCTTGGAGTTAGCAGCATCAGTGAAGGTAACCAATCTCCCCCATCCCCATTCCTGAAAGACCACGCATAGCACAGGTGGGAGGTAGCAGCACCACTCTGTCACAGCCCGTCATCCCTGCTCAGGGGTCTAGAGCCAAATGACTCCTGAGCAGAGAACCGGGGGAGTCTGCAAGGCTGCAGAAGCATCTGACTCTCTTCCCTGGATACTCTCTGGGGGTCAGATGCTGGGCTTGGCAAGACAGCTATGGAGCCGCCACAATGATTGCTTGGGAAGATCTGACTGGACAAGGTCTGAGACCACTTGACCTGAAGTTAACCTTATGTTTTCATCTCTTTTGCACTATGTACTTTCTGATAAATCCAATAAATCTTCTCTTATTTAGGTGGCAGGCAGTTGGGATGGTTATTTTTGCTTTTGGCGAATCCTCAAAGGGGAAAAGCAACCCACCCATCCAAAAGGGAGGAGAAATAGGGCAACATAGGAGCAAAGTTGAATTTCTTAGCAGTGGACAGAACTTAGGAGGAGGGTCTGTGTTTTTCACCAGAAGCCCCTTGATGGGCCCCAGAGGACCAGAGCACCCAGAGAGGGCCGCGGGGTGCCATGTGGTTCTGCGCCCAAGGAAAGAGTTGCAGGCGCATGCAAATACACGCACCATAAGCAAGCACATTGCTGAGGATAACCCTGCATCCCAGTGCTACTTCTATTTCCTTTTGAGATTTTAATGTTCACTCACCAGCTTCCTGGCCTTTCTTTGCTTTATTGATCTTGGTAAAGGTAGAGAGGGGCTTCCCAGGTGGCGCTAGCAGTAATGAACCTGCCTGCCACTGCAGGAGACATAAGAGACATGAGTTCAATCCCTGGGTCTGGAAGATCCCCTGGAGGAGGGCATGGAAACCCACTCCAGTATTCTTGCCTGGAGAATCCCAAGCACTGAGGAGCCTGCCAGATTACAGTCCATTGGGTCACACAGAGTTGGACACGACTGAAGCAACTTAGCAAGAAAAGGAAGAAAAGAAAATGGAAAGACCAACAGAAAAACTAAATTAATCTACATTTAAAAGGACAAAGCTATGCATGATAGCAAAATAAACAGACAATAGAGCCAAAGAGACAGGAGACGAAGGGGAGAAAGGAGAGTCAGCCTTGGTAGTTTTTACAGAGGGTTTCTGAGAGTTAGTAGCCGTGAAAGGAGAGATCAAGGGGCAGCTTCAGCATCTTATAAATGAAAAGGTAACAAAGAGACCAAGGAAAGGAATTGCAGTTTCAGATCTGGGTTAGCTAGTAATCCCTATTTAGTGCTTCTTAAAGAGCCCTCAATAAAGGGGTCTTTGGAAGTCATTCTAGTTTTACTTCTGAAAGCAACTTCCTGTATTTGGGCCAGTTTTATGTGGATTACATGTGATTAAGCAAATGTGGCTCAGTGGATTTTCAAGTGTCTGACACCCAGCCATTTCAAACGGCCTCCACACACCACAGGCTGGGGTCTAAGCAAGCTGAAAGCCTGTGATTCTGAGCCTACAGCAGTCTGGGTGTGCTCAGTCTGGACATTGAGAATCCTCAGTGACTGTGGCTAAGAGGGTTCAGAAAGGTGGAGATGATGTGCTGTGGTTTTTCTTTCTCCCAAGACAGCCCGTCTGTGTAGCGGCTTCTCTCTGCCACCCTTGGCTCCATGCATGGCTCTGCTCAGTTCCTGCAGGCACTCTGGACACTGTTGGCCATCACCTCTTCCTTGGAACAACCTCTGCATGGCTTCTATAACACCTCTCTTGGTTTCACTCAGCCTTGCTGGGAGCCCCTTCCCAGCCTTCTTCACTCGTTTCTCCTCCTCCAAATTCTGAGCTCAGGCCATTTCTCTGCCCACATCACTCCCCGAGTCATCTCATCTGTCTTCATGGCCTAAAAGCAAACAAATGATGATTCAAGATTTAAATATCTGGCCTGACCATCTCTCTCTGATCTCCAAAACCACATTTACAACTGCCCACATCCAACAGGAATCTCAAACATCACAAGGCCAAGGTTGAAATTTCTTGTTGGTCCCTTCCCTTTATCTCCAAACCTCTCCCCATACAGCTCAACGTCTTGATAAATGCAGCTCATTTGTTTAAACTGCTCAAGAAAAAATACCCAAGACATCCTTAAATTCTCCTTTTCTCGTACTCCCCTAATCCAATCCATCAACAAACCCATTGTCCATTTTCAAAATGTGTTTAGTCTGACCACTTTCATACCCCTTCACTACCACCACCGCCCTGCTTCAGATCACCACCAGCTCTAGCCTGATTTCCCACAAAAGCCCCCACCTTGTCCTGCTTCTGCCTCTGCCAGTCAGCAGCCAGGGTAACCTTTCAAAACGCAGAAGGATAACATCATGCCTCCACTTAAAGCCAGCCACCAACTTCCTTGTCCTGAATAAAATGCCGCACGTGTACAAATACAAACCTAGGTACTTTCTTCCCTCTTACTTGCTGTATTATTTTCCATAGCACCAATCATGAATATATTATATATTTAAATATCTGTTTTCTGTCTCCCCTCCTAGAATCTAAGCTCTTTAAGAGCAGGAATTTGTCCTGCTTTGTTGTGTCTCTTATGCCTAGAATTTTCTGACAGATGGTACTTACCAAATAAACATTAAATTAATAAATAGATTATTTTTCTAAACTGCATGCTTCCTTTTCCCAAGATAGGATATACCTTGCAAGAAACAAAATGAGAAATAGTGGTAGCATCCTTCCCAAGTAGTTGCTATTCTCATACAGGAGTATTGTATTTCTTTCCCAGGGATTCCTATTTGGTTTGATGATGAGCCTCCCTGGTGGCTCAGTGGTAAGAGTCAGCTTGCCAATGCAGGAGACGTGGGTTCAATTCCTAGTCTGGAAAGATCCCACATGTCATGGGGCACATGGTCTGTGAGCCACAACTGCTGAAGTCTGCATGCCTTGAGCCCATGCTCCACAACAACAGAAGCCCCTGTAGTAAGAAGCCCAAACACCAAAATGAAGAGGTAGCCCCTACTTGCCACAACTAGAGAAAGCCTGCACACAGCAAGAAAGGCCCAGTGCACCCAAATATATAAAATCATTCATAAAAAAATAATAGGAGCGTAAGTCATGGATACCACTCATAGGCTGACATTTTGGGAGACACGGTGTAGTTCCCCAGCGTTCTCATCCCAGATAGAGGCTAACCCTTCATCTTTAGTCTTAGGATGAAGATATGGGACACAATCACACTCCATCCATTATAAAGACATAGGATATGAGAAATAAAAGCTCTGTGTTACATGTCACTGCAGTCTGGGGCCAAGGGCTATGCAGCATAAGTCAGCCTACATTTGACTGATAAAGGTATGGGAGGGGGACATTCACTGGCTCATGGGCATTTGTGTGACACTCTGTCCCTGCCTTGGTGAGTGTGTGCTCGCTGGAATGAGTGTGCTCATTCTGCTTAGGACTTTTTCAGGGATGACCCTCCATTTCTCCAGTCTTAAGGGGACAGGTAGGGGGCCACTCTAGCATATTACCCACCCCATAGAGGTATATATACCCATCCCAGGTATAATGTGGCTGTTTCACTTTTCCATGATGTGAGTGAGAGTCGGTGAGGTTGACACACGGTATTGGCTATAATTTCCAAACATGCTGGTAGACCTTACTCGTTCTGAGAAAGACTGAGGAAAGAAAAGAGCCAGCCGACTAGCTCTGTGTACTCACACTGGGCCCAGGTGCTCTGTCGGGGGCTCAGAGAGGCTGAGCAATGCTTTCAACCTCTGAGATGAGCCAGGGAGGAATGGTAACTAGAGGTTATACCAGGTGGTGATGCCGGCCACGGATCTCATCTGTGTCTGCTATTTAATGACTAAAGGGTACATCCTCCGAACATTGAACTGAGCACAGCTTCTCCCAGATGACAGTCTAAATCATAAGCTCTGGTCGTGTGTGTGTGTGTGTGTGTGTGTGTGTGTGTGTGTGTGTGTGTGGCTCTTTCTCAGGCCTCCTTATAAATCAGACTTTGAGAAATTTCCATAGATCCATTCACAGCCCCTGCAATTTCAAGGGTCTCCGTTTTAGGACAATGTCCGCCCATCCCCCAGCATCTTTTGGGCCTCAGAGAACTGAGCAGCAGGGCAGGGCTGGACTCCTGCATCCCACACTCTCTCCTGGCCATTCCCTGAGGTCCGGCTTGTCTCAGACAGATGCTAGGAAAATGTTTTGCATTTTATTCCCCACAGAACAATGCTTCTTCTCCTTTCCAACAAAGGGAATTTTCCATCATAAGAAACAAAGCACTTGTGAATTAATGAGACAAGAAAGAAGGACTTGAGCTTCCTGTGAAGGCTCTGGGAGGGGCTGAGCTGACCATGAAATATTTAGAGGCATTTTTTTCCAAAGTAGCCAGCCGCAGTGAATGGGTAAAAATCAAGAGCTGTTTTCCAGAGCCTACGGGGAATGAAACTTGCAGCTGGGGCCCAGGCATGATGTCTCACCTTGGCCTCCGTGCCTCTGCTCCAGCATGGAGTGTCTGCTTGGTCCTTTCCAGTCTGCTAAATCTTCCCTCTTTAAAGTTGAGTCCTGTCAGTTGCAATTATAGCCCTGGCCAATGGACATGGGGGGCTTGATTAGATTAGGCCAGCAATACAGAGAACAAACAGATTGTCTTCATCGTTCACTGTGTGTGTGCTCAGTTGCTAAGTCGTGTCTGGCTCTTTCGTGACCCCATCGACTATAGCCCATCAGGTTCCTCTGTCCATGGGCTTTCCCAGGCAAGAATACTGGAGTGGGTTGCCCTTTTCTTCTCCAGGGGATCTTCCTGACCCCAGAGATGGAACCCATGTCGTCCAAGTCTTCTGCATTGGCAGGTGGATTCTTTACACTGAGCCACCTGGGAAGCGCTTGCTGTTAGTCAATTCTGAAGCAAAGATCCTGTGCAGGCTCAGATCTTGCAAGATGAGTTTATAAAACACCATCCTCACATACAGCTATGTCCTGGGATGAGAATCTGTCACATTATTCTGGTATCTAAGGAGCTTACAGCCAGGTCATCTAGTCACAATCTCATTTGCTGTGCATAAAACTCAGTTTGTTGCTATTCTTACCAGCAGACCTAGGGTCCCACAGAGAATTAGATTGGATTGGAGTGAGCAAGAGAACCACCATATATAATCATTATCTTTGCAAAGCTCCAGGTTACAAATAATAGCCTCCAGGACTGGTGCAGCACCGCAGATGCGCTAGGTTCTATCCACACATGTTTTCAACCAAGTTACACAATAATTTTTTAAAATGGGATATACCATTTAAATTCTGGACACATTTAAATTCTGGTTATTCACTTAAAATTTTTTTTTATATTATATCAGAGTACAACAGATTATAGTTTCAGGTAGACAGCAAAGGGATTCAGCCATATATACACATGTATCCATCTCTCCCAAACTCCCCTCCCATCCAGGCTGCCACATAACACTGAACAGTTTTCCATGCTGCATCATAGGTCCTTGTTGTCTGTTCACCCTAAATACAGCAGTATGTACATGTCAATCCCAAAGTCCATAACTATCCCTCCTCACCAATCCTTGCCCCCTGGCAACCATAAGTTCATTTTATAAGTCTGTGGGTCTATTTCTGTTTTGTAAATAAGTTCATTTGTATCATTTATTTTAAGATTCTGAATATAAGGGATGTCATACAATATTTCTCTTTCTCTATCTGACTTGCTTCACTCAGTATGACTATCTCTAGGTCTATCTATGTTGCTGCAAATGGCATTTTTCATTCTTTTTGATGGCTCGGTAATATTCCATTGTGTGTATTTACCACGTCTTTATCCATTCCTCTGTTGATGGATATTTAGTTTGCTTCCATGTCTTGGCTATTGTAAACAGTGATGCAATGAACATCGGGGTACATGTACCCTTTCGGACCACATACATGGTTATTCTTAAACCTTGAAATACCTGGTAATATGGGTTTCAGAATTTAACACGTCAATGATATGACAGAACTGAACAGCTAATTGCTGGACTTGAAACTAACGTATATTCTCTCATTTAGTGGAGTCCCTACCACTTCTTCCCTGGTGGCTCAGAGGTTAAAGCATCTGCCTGGAATTCAGGAGACCCGGGTTCGATCCCTAGGTCGGGAAGATCCCCTGGAGAAGGAAATGGCAACCCCCTCCAGTACTCTTGCCTGGAGAATCCCATGGACGGAAGAGTCTGGTAGGCTACAGTCCGTGGGGTCGCAAAGAGTCGGATACGACTGAGCAACTTCAATTTCACTTTTCACTACCACTTCTTATTGTATTATTCACAACATATCTCTTGTGGTCAAATGACTCTGTGACCTTAAAAATCATGGTTAGGGACACAATTGCTAGGACACTTCAGTTCAGTTCAGTTCATTTCAGTTCAGACGCTCAGTTGTGTCCGACTCTTTGCGACCTCACGAATCGCAGCATGCCAGGCCTCCCTGTTCATCACCAACTTCCAGAGTTCACTCAGACCCACGTCCATCAAGTCCGTGATGCCATCCAGCCATCTCATCCTCTGTCATCCCCTTCTCCTTCTGCCCCCAATCCCTCCCAGCATCAGAGTCTTTTCCAATGAGTCAACTCGTCGCATGAGGTGGCCAGAGTACTGGAGTATCAGCTTTAGCATCGTTCCTTCCAAAGAAATCCCAGGGTTGATCTTCTTCAGAATGGGCTGGTTGGATCTCCTTGCAGTCCAAGGGACTCTCAAGAGTCTTCTCCAACACCACAGTGCAAACATCAATTCTTCGGCGCTCAGCCTTCTGCACAGTCCAACTCTCACATCTATATATGACCAATGGAAAAACCACAGCCTTGACTAGACGGACCTTTGCTGGCAAAGTAGTGTCTCTGCTTTTGAATATGCTATCTAGGTTGGTCATAACTTTCCTTCCAAGGAGTAAGCTTCTTTTAATTTCATGGCTGCAGTCACCATCTACAGTGATTTTGGAGCCCCCCAAAATCAAGTCTGACACTGTTTCCAACTGTTTCCCCATCTATTTCCCATGAAGTGATGGGACCGGATGCCATGATCTTCATTTTCTGAATGTTGAGCTTGAAGCCAACTTTTTCACTCTCCTCTTTCACTTTCATCAAGATGCTTTTTAGCTCCTCTTCACTTTCTGACATAAGGGTGGTGTCATCTGCATATCTGAGGTTATTGATATTTCTCCCTGCAATCTGGATTCCAGCTTGTGTTTCTTTCAGTCCAGCGTTTCTCATGACGTACTCTGCATGTAAGTCAAATAAGCAGGGTGACAATATACAGCCTTGATGTACTCCTTTTCCTATTTGGAACCAGTCTCTTGTTCCATGTCCAGTTCTAATGGTTGTTTCCTGACCTGCATACAGATTTCTCAAGAGGCAGGTCAGGTGGTCTGTATTCCCATCTCTTTCAGAATTTTCCACAGTTTATTGTGATCCACAGTCAAAGGCTTTGGCATAGTCAATAAAGCAGAAATAGATGTGTTTCTGGAACTCTCTTGCTTTTTCCATGATCCAGCGGATGTTGGCAATTTGATCTCTGGTTCCTCTGCCTTTTGGCATATGTTAGTTTTCTCTCAGGTGGAATGAAATGCATGTTGGTCTCTGGTTGGGATAGTGCCTTCATTGCCCCAGGAACTAGGCACTGCTTATCAGATTCCCTTTTTATTATTCCAATGAAGATTTTGATTAGGGATCTCTTCCCTGGGGCTGCTAGGATTGCAGAGGTCTTCTGTGGGCTTCCTCTCATCCGCTTGCTTTGAGCGGTGGCCAGTTTGGAAGGGGCATTCTGAGCAGGAAATGCAGCTTGGTTGATGGTTTCACTGTTTTATGGTATAGCACCATGTTCAGCCGGTTCACAGGCTTGCTGCCTCCTCCTGAGCAGGAAAAGTTCCTGCCAGTGGATAGAGGTTTCATAGTGATGTGTCAATATCACTCCAGAGTGTCCTCTAGATATACAGAGCAGTAGGCAAAAGGTATAGACTAAAACAGCCCAGCAGATACTGACACCTCCCTGAACATACCTGGAATCGCCACTTGTGTCCTCTACTACTACAGGAAAAAAAGGATGTCATCTCTCTCTCATCCTTAAAACACGGCGTAAGCAAAAGTGGGCACTGGGCAGTAATGATTCATCTACTCTGTTCTGCTTTTGTGCTCACTGCCATGCTCACTGGACTAGAAGTCTTCATCTGAACTCTCATCCAGGCAGTGGCAGCCTTGGTCTTGCTAGCTACTAAAACTCAGAAGTGGGTTTCATATCTGATGTCAAATGAATCGATACAGACAGTTCTCTCTGGACTCAGGAGTCTGCCCAATACTGAGATCTGCTCCTGCATTAAACAAGTGACCTGCCCTATAGGCCATGCTTTTCACAGAACCCCAGCATCACTGAGCTTGGGTTAGAAGGTGGAGGTTCTCTAATTGCCTGCTTCCTATCTGTTTCTTTCTCTCAGAGTCTACCCTCTGAGCTCAGCTCACTAGCTTCTGTTTTGAAGCGATTCTGTCAAGCCAGCTGGTTGGGCTAGTTCTGGTCATAGCAGGGCCATGCATCAAAACTCAAGTCGGTTGGTTACCAAGAATTTCTTTCCTGTTGCTTGCTCATAGAGCATTCAGATGAATACAGAAGAAACAAAGGGAAATAGATTATAGCCCATTATCAGAGAGTGAAAATGTTGGCTTAAAGCTCAACATTCAGAAAACAAAGATCATGGCATCCATTCCCATCACTTCATGGCAAATAGATGTGAAAACAGTGGAAACAGTGAAAGACTTTAATTTGGGGGGCTCCAAAATCACTGCAGATGGTGACTGCAGCCATGAAATTAAAAGATGCTTACTCCTTGGAAGGAAAGTTATGACCAACCTAGACAGCATATTAAAAAGCAGAGACATTACTTTGCCAACAAAGGTCCATCTAGTCAAGGCTATGGTTTTTCCATTGGTCATGTATGGATGTGAGAGTTGGACTCTGAAGAAAATTGAGTGCTGAAGAATTGATGCTTTTGAACTGTGGTGTTGGAGAAGACTCTTGAGAGTATCTTGGACTGCAAGGAGATCCAATCAGTCCATTCTAAAGGAGATCAGTCCTGGATGTACTTTGGAAGGAATGATGCCAAAGCTGAAACTCCAATACTTTGGCCACCTCATGTGAAGAGTTGACTCATTGGAAAAGAATTTGATGCTGGGAGGGATTAGGGGCAGGAGGAGAAGGGGATGACAGAGGATGAGATGGCTGGATGGCATCACCGACTCAATGGGCCTGAGTTTGAGTGAACTCTAGGAGTTGGTGATGGACAGGGAGGCCTGGCGTGCTGCAATTCATGGGGTTGCAAAGACTCGGACACGACTGAGCGACTGAACTGAACTGAGGTCCTCTCTATGGACCAGTACAGCTTAGGGGCTTTTGGAAGTGGGAGTTAACCCAAGAGTCAATTTTCCTTCAATTTCACTGGGCGAGAGCTAGTTAAGAGTACCTGATAGAAAGGTCCTTCCACCCAGGTTGGAGACAGTTCCTTAAATTTTGCCTTCTTCCATTCTTGATTGAAGGTCATGTGTGAGGCATCTGATCTTCATCCAAAGATAGATTACTGAGATATGTTTCAGAAACCACCCTGCTGCTGCTGCTGCTAACTCACTTCAGTCATGTCCGACTCTGTGTGACCCCATAGATGGCAGCCCACCAGGCTCCCCCATCCCTGGGATTCTCCAGGCAAAAATACTGGAGTGGGGTGCCATTGCCTTCTCCGAGAAACAACCCTAGATTGTCTCAAATTCATCTGCACTCCCCGAGGAGGCAGATAGGCACAGGGGCCACTGCTGGTACCAAAGCTCCAGTTCCTTGTGGAGTCCAGTCAAAGGGAGGAAGTCCACTCTGGGTCCCCTTCGTGGTCACCATAATTGTCTGCTAAAAAAAAGATGTACAACTTGAGAGTTGTGAGTTTTTTAATTTGGGGCTATATGAGGACTGCAGCCCAGGAGGCAGATAGCTCTGAGAGACTGTTCCCCACAAAAATTTTTCTAATTGTGTATTGTATGCCTGCCCAACTAGACTGATTCCTGAGGCTAGAGATCATGTCTTTTTTATATATCGATACATCCTCATTGCTTGGCACACAGTAGAATTTCAGTACCCCTTTTTGGATATACAAACACATTTCAGATTTGCAAAAATGAGTAAAATACTTACTAGCATTCAGTCAAATTTCATTTTCTGGAATTTAATTTCATAGTTACCATAGGTCTGTATCTATATATAGGGAATCCTAGAATGCTCTCTTCTGGTTCCCTGTCACCTCAGGCTTGAAATGATTTTATCCATGGAGTTTGGGGTAGATACCTGTGTGGATCACAATAAACTGTGGAAAATTCTGAAAGAGATGGGAATACAGACCACCTGACCTGCCTCTTGAGAAATCTGTATGCAGGTCAGGAAACAACCATTAGAACTGGACATGGAACAACAGACTGGTTCCAAATAGGAAAAGGAGTACATCAAGGGTGTATATTGTCACCCTGCTTAGTTAACTTGTATGCAGAGTACATCATGAGAAATGCTGGACTGGAAGAAACACAAGCTGGAATCAAGATTGCCGGGAGAAATATCAATAACCTCAGATATGCAGATGACACCACCCTTATGGCAGAAAGTGAAGAGGAGCTTAAAAGTCTCTTGATGAAAGTGAAAGAGGAGAGTGAAAAAGTTGGCTTCAAGCTCAACATTCAGAAAACGAAGATCATGGTATCCGGTCCCATCACTTCATAGGAAATAGATGGGGAAACAGAGGAAACAGTGTCAGACTTGATTTTTGGGGGCTCCAAAATCACTGTAGATGGTGACTGCAGCCATGAAATTAAAAGACGCTTACTCCTTGGAAGAAAAGTTATGACCAACCTACATAGCATATTGAAAACCAGAGACATTACTTTCCCGACTAAGGTCCGTCTAGTCAAGGCTATGGTTTTTCCTGTGGTCATGTATGGATGCAAGAGTTGGACTGTGAAGAAGGCTGAGCACCGAAGAATTGATGCTTTTGCACTGTGGTTTTGGAGAAGACTCTTGAGAGTCCCCTGGACTGCAAGGTGATCCAACCAGTCCATTCTAAAGGAGATCAACCCTGGGATTTCTTTGGAAGGAATGATGCTAAAGCTGAAACTCCAGTACTTTGGCCACCTCATGAGAAGAGTCAACTCATTGGAAAAAACTCTGATGCTGGGAGGGATTAGGGGCAGGAGGAGAAGGGGACGACAGAGGATGAGATGGCTGGATGGCATCACGGACTCGATGGATGTGAGTCTGAGTGAACTCCGGGAGATGGTGATGAACAGGGAGGCCTGGCGTGCTGCGATTGATGGGGTCGCAAAGAGTCGGACACAACTGTGCGACTGAACTGAACTGAATCATTTGGCATGTGATGTTTATCTGCACAGAAGTGATCCCCGTAAAAGAGCCTCTGTCTCTAAGCTGGAGTAGAAGTCCACGTGTAGCCCTACCCCATTCAAACTGTGCTAAGACTGCCCACCTTCGAGTTCAGGGATTGACTGCCCAGGTTTGGATCTCAGCATGATTACAAATAGAATTCTCTATAACTTCTATTTTGCCACAGGCTTTGTTTTTCTTATATTGAGGCTTCCTCTGTGAGTTGAAGGAAATCAAAAAAGCACTTTAGAGAAGATCAAGAAAAACAAAAGCATTAACAGCAAATATCTTCCTCTGAACATCACTGGGACCCTAAAAAGCACTGAAGAGTAGGATGAAGACCAGAGCTTCAGCATTTGACATGTCTTTTTTTTTTTTTTTTAATTATGACACAGAGAACACTAACTACGAAAACCTTTCTCAGAATCTATCCTTTAACAATGAGCATATTACTTATCTGTCAAGGGAGAATAATACTCTTGATATCTCAGAGTTGTTTTGAAGATTAGGTGTGACAACAGGACATCCCAAATTGTGTCTTGATCACACATTAATGAGTGAACACATTGATTTCACTCTTTTGCTGATCTTCAGAGGTCATGCTTTATCTCCAGTTGGAGAAAGAATCAAGGCCCCTATGGGAAATTTCCTGTGAGATAACTCCAAAGAGGAGGGTCTCTAAAGCATTACAGCAAGCACACTCCCCCGCAGTGGGAAAAACTCAGTCTCAGAAAATTATGAAATACTCCTTAGTAGGACAGCCTCTGAAAAGAACACACAAATCAAACTCTATTACTCCATGATTGAGCAACTTTGTCACAAGCCTCTTCCTCTCTCTACTCCAACGATATGTCACCCATCATTTGAGGAAGGATCTACCCGGTTTCTTCATTAATTTTCAGAGTATTCCCAAAGACATAGTCATTACTGCAGTTTGTAGGTACCAAATTTAACCAATATTTTCTATGACTCTACTTTCTAGGAACGCCATATAAAATGGGAATTTCTTCCTTCTTTGTCTCATTTCTTGAAGTCCTCTTGATCAGATCCTCAAGGGGGACCAGAAGTGGGAGACCAGGGAACCTTCTTGACCAGTTGGTGTCTGTGCATTTTTTGAGAGGGAAAAATGGACACCTAAGTCATCCTTCTGGCCTCAACTTCAGCTTCCACTTGGCCTCTGTGTAGGTTTACTGGAGTCTCAGTGGCCTTTTCCAGTTATATACTCAGCAGTGACTTTTGGGGCACGTCTTGGTCCACCGGCTGATTCTAGTATTGTATTATCTTTGAAACAAATTATATTTTCCCAAATGGATTAGAACACTTTCATCCCACATCCCCATCACTGACCTTGCTCTTTAGCATCAACAGGTATAGTCTTTCTCCAATCTCTCTTGAATCTGGGCAGGAATGTGACTCCTATGGAATCAACAGAATGTGGACGAGTGATGCTATGTGACTTGTAAGGCTGAGTCATAGAAGGTGATGTAGTCTCCATTCTTATGATCCAGGACACTGATTTATGGAGCCCTGAGTCATTGTGCAAAATGTCCAACTATGCTGAGACCAACACGATAAAAAGGTCATGTATGGACATACCCCAGTTCAACAGCTCAGATGAATTCCCAGTAGAAAACCAACAATCACTATCAGTTTTGTGAATGAGTTCTGCGTATCCAGCCTGTCAAGCTTTCATAGTCCTGCAGCTCCAACCAGTATCTGACTGTACCTACATGACAGAACCCAAGTAATATGAGCCTCTCAAATTTCTGACCCATAAGATTTTGAGCAAAACAGAGGTGGTCTTACAGGTGGCTTGGTGGAAAAGAATCTGCCTGCAATGTGGGAGGCCTGAATTCAATCCTTGGGTTGGGAAGACCCTGGAGAAGGAAATGGCAACCACTTCGGTATTCTTACTGGGATAATCCCATGGACAGAGGAACCTGGTGGGCTACAGTCCATGGGATTGCAAAGAGTCTGACACAACTGAGCTACTAGCATTGTCTTAAGTTTTAGAGGAATTTGTTAGGCCGCAGTAGTAACTAGAATAATCCTGGATGAGACATACTAAGTAGGTTTGCCTTGCACATGGTTTACCTGGATTAACTCTACTTTTCATCTTATGCCCTAGGAGGGGGGGAGGGGAGCCTTAAATAGACAACTCATCTGAAGCTCCCATCAATCTATAGGATGCCTGGAATTAAACTTCCATGTATCAGCTGCCATTGGAGATATGAAACATGTGTGTCCATGACAAAAGTATGTTTGTTGAAAGGTAGACTAGACAAGCTAGTCCAAAAATGTACCATCCACTTTGATGGGAAATCCTTTTTTCCTTTATTGGGAAGACTATCTAATTTCCTCACTAAAAAGGCTTTGGGCCATAGTTCTTGAAGGTTGGATAAGGTGGTTTAAAGACTCAGATATCCCTGGCCACTTCAGAGTCTCAGCAATGAGGGATTACCAGGAGCTTATTTATCTGTGTAGAATGTCACCAAGGAGGGGTTTTGGGGATTCAAAAGAAGGAAGCCCAGCTTTTGGTTTCCTTAGGGCTGTGAATCAGGAGTGAAAGCTCCCATGAGCCTTTCTCACGTCTAACTGCAGACTATATCCGGCATCTGGGAAAGATTAAAAAGGAAGAGACACAGGGAACCAAAGATTTTGCACACTTAATGTTCATTTGAGTACTGAAATCACTATATCATCTTAACTCTAAAAACCAAAGTCAAGAGACTAGAACTCTGAGGTGAAAATAAGAATTGTGCGCTATTGCTCCTATTAAAGTTAAGCACTCAGTGAAATCAGTGAGAATATAGCTTAAGGCTTGCATGGATTACAAAACAAATCCAAATTACATTTCTAATTTGCTCATAAAGAAAGAATAATTCTATACAAATAAGCAGAGGTAGGCTCAACATTCAGAAAACGAAGATCGTGGCATCTGGTCCCATCACTTCATGGCAAATAGATGGGGAAACAGTGGAAACAGTGTCAGACTTTATTTCTGGGGGCTCCAAAATCACTGCAGATGATGACTGCAGCCATGAAATTAAAAGACGCTTACTCCTTGGAAGAAAAGTTATGACCAACCCAGATAGTATATTCAAAAGCAGAGACATGACTTTGCCGACTAAGATCCATCTAGTCAAGGCTATGGTTTTTGCTGTGGTCATGTATGGATGTGAGAGTTGGACTGTGAAGAAAGCTGAGTGCCGAAGAATTGATGCTTTTGAACTGTGGTGTTGAAGAAGACTCTTGAGAGTCCCTTGGACTGCAAGGAGATCCAACCAGTCCATTCTGAAGGAGATCAACCCTGGGATTTCTTTGGAAGGAATGATGCTAAGGCTGAAACTCCAGTACTTTCGCCACCTCATGTGAAGAGTTAAGTCATTGGAAAAGACTCTGATGCTGGGAGGGATTGGGGGCAGGAGGAGAAGGGGATGACAGAGGATGAGATGGCTGGATGGCATCACGGACTTGATGGACATGAGTCTGAGTGAACTCCGGGAGATGGTGATGGACAGGGAGGCCTGGCGTGCTGCGATTCATGGGGTCGCAAATAGTCGGACACGACTGAGCATCTGAACTGAACTAAACTGAGGCCAGAGTGAAAGGATTTATGTTTTAAATTCAAGGCATTTGAAAAATGTTTCTTGGTGGGAAATTGAGTACCACTGAGACTTCTTAATTTTGGAGTAGTGGGACAATATTGGGGCTTCCCAAAGAGGTTCAGTGGTTAAGAATCTGTTTGCAAATTCAGGGGACAGCATGGGACATGGGTTCGATCCCTGGTCCAGGAAGATATCAGATGATGCAGGGCAACTAAGCCCTCATGCCACAACTACTGGGTCCACGTGCCACAACTGCTGAAACTTGTGCATTCTAGGGCCCACGTGCTGCAACTCCTGAGCCTGCATACCGAAGCCTGCATGCCTAGAACCCCTACTCTGCAAAAAGAGAAGCCATCGCAATAAGAAGCCCATGTACCAAAACGAAGAGTAGCTCCTGCTCACCACTAGAGAAAGCCTGCAAGTAGCAATGAAGACCTGCTCCTGCTGCTGCTGCTGAGTCGCTTCAGTCATGTCCGACTCTGTGTGACCTAATACAGCCTATATTATATATATATATATGAATGAAACCAACCAGAAATCATGGATCTACTACATTTCATGCATATATTTCCTTTACATCCATTGAAATGAGTGTAAAATCTTCTGAAGAAAACAAGCAAGTAAAATTTTTTGAATCTGAAAGGATAATTAACAAAATATCTGGCCTAACTTCTATCTGAATATGACTCTTCAAATACTATGCATGTTGCTGGTGAGAGGTTTTTAGATGCAGCTTCCTCTGAGAAGTCCTTGAATTATAATCATATTAAAGATACTCAACTATCAACTAAGCAGCTGGAACTCTGCTTAAAAGATTAAAAAAAATTTTTTTTTGATAAGCTGTATGTATTAACTGCAAGAATACTCTGGAAGATATAAAACCAGAATTGAAAATAGGCAGCGATAAGCCAAATTTGACTAAAAGGTATTTTTTGAATTGTTAATTATTTTTTCTTTTCTCCAGGTAATTCATTTTTACAAGGTCATTGCCTTGGGAAAAGAATGTGATGAGGGAATAAAGTGGGAGCCAATTAGGGCCAGAACCTTGGCTTTGGTTTGCAGCATCACTAGTCCTTAAGTGACGGGATGGTATCTTGTATATAAGCAACACACGTGGGAGACATATGGTGGTCTCCTTCCAAAAGCCTCCTGGACCAAAGGGTGGGGAGGAGTTGGAGGGGGATGGGAGTGACATATGCAAGCAGAGAAATTAGTGGACCTCAGAAGGTGTGCTTTCTGCAGGGCTTAGTTCTGTTCCCTTGGAACAGCTCCCACTTCCTTCATTTCTGTTTAATCACAGAAGTCCTTTGTTCTCCTCAGCTCATGACTCTGATATGACTCTTCCTTTTTCATATAAAATGGCAACTGTATTTGTTTTTTATTTTTTAGACAGGCTGCATGGTATGTGGGGTTCCAGTTTCCCTGGACCAGGGATCAAACATATCCCCCTTGTCTTGGAAGCTTGGAGGCTTAACCACGGAAACAGCCAGGGAAGTCCCACAGTTGTATGTCTTATCAACATTTTAATATATGTTAAGTCTATAGCTATGTTCTCTTTTTATTCCAGATATAGGTAATATAGTCCTCCTTTTTACTCTCATGTTCATCTTTACTAAGGAAATGTCAATTTTAATAATGTTTCACAGAATTAGAATAGCTCCAGGAGAGGTTAGTGAGGTGGGCAGGGCCAAATCATTTAGGACCTGGGAGGCCACAGCCACAAGCAATGGGACACCATCAGGAGGTTTTAGGCAGGGAGGGACACAACTCTGGTCCACATTTTGCAAAGATGACTAGTGGGCAGGGTGAACCTTATGGCAAGTGTGGAAATTGGGAAGCCAGTTGGGAACTGGTTAGTCGCTCAGGCCAGAGGTTATGGAGGCTTGGATGTGGCAAAATTGGTGAAGATGGGGAAACACAAGATGAACGCCTTTTGGAGGCAGAACCTATGGGATCCACTCAGAATCTGTACTGAGTGTCAGTGATACACCACGCCTGGTTCCAGGCCCTTTGCATATTCACTCACTGGGTCATTTAACCAACGGTAGCCCTGCCTGCTCTCACATGCTCGATCCCTGGGTGAGGAAGATCCCCTGGAGGAGGAAATGGCAACCCGCTGCAGTATCTTTGCCTGGAAAATCTCATGGACAGAGGAGCCTGGTGGGCTACAGTCCATGGGGTCACAAACAGTCGGACACGCCTGAAGCAACTGAGCATGCACAGAAATAGTATTTGACTTTGTTGATTTTAAATCAAGTACTATGGATAAAATAAATTAATTATAAATAAATAAAATACTCCTTCTTTTGTGTCTTTTTTCCCTGACTTTTTGTGATACATGCTTAGAACATCTGGTTTCAGCCATTTATAATGTATCAAGCTAAGTTGTAAGATTCCTCTAAGCGTAGCTTTAGTTGTAGCCCACAAGTATTTAAATGCTACATTTTCATGGTTATTTGAGTCAAAATATTTTCAGATTTACATTGTGATTTATTCTTTGGCCCACTGTTTATTTAAATGTGCTTTACTTAATATTCAAGAATTTGGGGATTTTATTTCTAGATGCATTCCACTGTGGTCAGAGAATATATTCTGTTTGACTTCAATTTTTTGAAATTTGTGGAGGTGGCTTTCAGGCCTATCATGTGGTCTATTTTGATAAAAATTTCATGTGTAAAATATAATACATTCTGGAGGGTTTGATTATATTTACATAATCAGATATTTGTTTCTATTTGTTAACACTTTTTTTGTTATTACGAAAGTCTTCTGTAGTTCTACTGATTTCTTATCAGTTATAAGAGAGATGCTAAAATCTTCACTATGATTTTGGATTTGTCAAGATCTTTTACATACATCATTTTGCCTTATGTATGTATTTAAGCTTGTGTAATTAATCTTAAGTAAAAATTTATGTTTCTATAATTTCCAACTGAACAAAGCCTTTAATCATCATGATGTATCTCTTTTCATAATTTTATTTTTTACCTTACTGTGGGACTACTGGCAATAAATTTTGTTTGTAAAGTATTTTTCCATCATTTTTGCAATATTGAACAACAGGTCAGCGAATGTTTTCTTTTAGAATCTGGCCTTGTTTCACCCTCTGTTGTTTGTGTCGGTCTTGCTGCTGCTACTGTGAATTTAATGAGCCTTCTTTTCCTCTGGCTGCATTTAAGATTTTCATTTTGACTTTGGTTGCAGCAGTTTTACTATACTGTGTTGAAGCGCTGATTTCAGATTTATTCTGCTATGGCTTGCAGAATCTCTTGATTTTGGTCTTCAGGTCTTTCATTACATTTTGTGAAATTCTTAGCGTATAACTCTTTAAACATTTCTTACAGCTCCCACACCCCTCTTTGTCTCCCTCTCTCTCTCCTTTCTTCCTGAGATTTCAGTTACACATGTTTAGACCTCTTAGCATGCTGTGGTTTGTTTTTTTTTTTCATATATTTTTCTTTGTGATTCAATCTACATATTTTCCACTGCATATTTTATTTCACTCTTTCAGTTCACGATTAGTTCTGTTGCAACAAACTCCTGATGCGCCCATCTACTGGAATTATTTCAGTTCTAAAATTTCCATTTTATTCTTTTATAGGTTGCAATTCTCCACTGAAACTTTTTATTTTCTTGAGCACGTGAACTATTGTTTCTATACAGTACCTCTCTGATAACTCCAAATGCTGGAGTTACATTGTATATCTGAAAGGTTGTTCTTCCCCTCCCCCACCCCCACACCCCATTATGACTCTGTTCCTTTTCTCTTTTTTCCTTGATTTTCAGCCACATGGTCATATTTTTTTTCTGTCATGTTTAGTTACTTTTATTGTATATTTTAAAAATATACTGGCTTTAGATGATTTATAGTCTTCCAGATAGATTGGATTTTCTTCTGACAGACTACCTTGAGAAGTCTCCATTGATTTCATCAGGAGTTAAGATGGCTTCAGCTTGTGTTTCTGGCTTTGTGAGGACTGGCCTCCTTCCAGTTTGCTCTAATTCTTAGGAGGAGCGGTTCAAGGGTCTCAACTAAATGTCTGTGTTGTTTCCCAGATCCTTCCTCCATGGCAGGCTTTAAAATTCTCCCTCTCTCTCCTAAAGTTTGCCTTCCAATCTCTCTCTCTCTCTCTCTGATATTACATACATCTCTCAGCTTTTAAATGTTTCAAATATCTCTTTGGTTTCTCAGCCTCTTAGGAATTGGTAAATGCCTCCAGAAAAAACCTTCACGCAGAATGTCAGACTCACTCTTCTATGATACTCATTGCTTTCAAATATTGGACCCTCAAGCCCACCCATTCCCAGAACTAAAGTTCAAAATGTGGGTCAAATTAATAGCAAGTGTAATCCAATCCTGACATATATCAATCCAATGTATCAGTCAAAGAAATAGTGAGTGCAAGTTCATTTACAGAAGGAATTTAGTATGAGGACTAGTTAACAAGGTTACTGGGAGCATCACAAAGCCAAATAAGGGGATGGAAAGCAATTCAGTGATTAATACCAGCAAAAAGCTGCTGCTGCTCCCACGGCCCAAGAGCAACGTGATGAAGGACTACCAGAGGTCAGGAGCTGAGTCTATCAGGTAGACACCAAAATCAGAAGAGACGCTTCCAACAAGAGTGGAAATCCTGTGGGAGACACAGCCCGTGTTAAAAGAGAACAAGAAATATGATTCTCCCCTGCCTGTGACTCTTTTGCCAACGTGTCCTCTTCGATAAACTTAACTGGTAGTTGAGAAAGAGACTGAGAAATGAAGAATCAGTCTTCTTTATGCAGAACAAAAGGACACCAAATGCACCTACATTCAAAAGGCACATGACCACAAAGCTCCCTTTGGAGCCAAGTGCAGGGAAACTAATAGAAATATAAGACTTCCATGTACTGTAACTTTCATGGACTGGTTAAAAATATTCTTAGATTAGATATAAGATGAAGGAAGCTAAAGGAAAAAAGAAAAAAAAGGGCTTTCTGAGTCAAAGATTTTCCTAAACAAGTATCAGACAACTCTGGAAGAGATCAGTCATTTGAGCAGCAGCCAGTTTAGTGGGTCTTGACCAAGACATTTTAAAATAGAATGAAATGGAATAGGATAGAATAAAACATCTCAACACATAGGGACTCTGAGAGAAAGTATTTGTTCAAAAAAGTTTTAAAACTCAGCCATCTAGGTGAGTTATTTAAAGTTGGTTTCATTTTGCTGAAGAGGAAGTAGACAAGGATAATTTCATTTAAGAATAGCAAGTCAAGACCTTTTAAAGAACAGAGAAAGAGGAAAGAAGATTAAATGCTCTTGGAAAAAAATTCTAAAGTGGCAAGTGAAATGCAAATTTTAAATATTCCCCAGCTAGTCAATAAATCCTTACAAATGGGTGGGTTGTTAATCAGAATTGAAATAAGCCCTTGAACTTTGATTTTCATTAGTCTGGGCACATGCTGCTTAAATTTAGACCATCACCTGTGTTGTGAAATACCCGACAATAGAAACAAATTACCCCCTCATGGACTGATCTCTGTTTCCTTCATTTTTCTCAGATATTCAAAGTGAAGATAACAATGACCCCCTCACTGGGTCTTCATCAAGTGTTTTTGGCT